>NC_056727.1:1235278718-1235508718 GCF_019279795.1 Protopterus annectens | reverse complement strand
GTCGAGGTTACACTTAAACTGGGTAATAGACAAACTCAGCTTCACATGGATTGGAAGCCTGTTCCATAGGAGGGGCAGTCTTTTGGACACATATCTGTCTCTCCAGCATGTTCTGTTAAGTCACAGACAAACTTCAGGTCCTTAGATCTTGTATTTCTGGTATTATTTGACTTGCAGATATACAGGAAATTCATAAGTGTGTTGTTTGCAGATGCCTTGTAAAGCAGGCATAGTTCACCTTTCAGTAATATGTAGGAGACTGAGTCGAAGGGAAGGGTTTTAAGGCTTTCTGCATAAGGGAGGTTTGTTGTGCCTTGTATTCTGTTTGTAAGGTTCATAGGTTAGTACTAGGCTATTGGCCCTAGGAGCCTATACAAGCCTAGCCATAACAATTCCCTGGCTATTTCTTCCCACACTTTTTACTTCCCTGGACCCCTGTCTAGCAGTGCGACTGACGTGATCCCCGGGGTGAATTTCCTTTCTCCCATCCAGTCATCAAGGTTCCTTTTGAAGAGGGCCAAAGAGGCGCTCTGCTTGACATGTATGGGCAGTCTATTCCAGAGTCTGGGGAGTCTCTGGGTCAGGAACCTATCCCTCCAGTATGTTTTGTTTATTGTGATGACAAGGTTTAAATCCTTGGAGTGTGTGGCTATGAGGGATTGGGGTTTCTTTAAGTGTAGCATGTCCAACAGCTCTGGGTTTGACATGGCCTTGTATGTTAAGTAGAGATTGCCTCTGAGTAGACGATGTGCGACAGAGTATAGCTGGAGTTTTTTAAGGTGGTTAGCGTAGGACATCTGCTTTAGGCCTGTGATTTTTTTAGTAAGGTATTTCTGCGGCCTTTCCAGTTGTTGCAGATGTCTTGAGAGGTACATACCAAATGGGGCGTTGTATTCTGTAATGGTTCTAATGAGGGATGAGTACAGTGGGACAGTGACCTCCTTTTTTCTGGATAAAAAGCCCTTAGTGATGAGGTGTGCCACATAGAAGGATTTCTTGACTGTTGTGGCGATGTGGTGGAACAAATAAAAGGACCTCCGAGGTTGCTGTAGTTGCTGCATATGCCAGGTCAGGTACATACCCTCACTTTCATAAAATAATTCCCCGAAGGTTATCTCATGGATCACTTCTCTTTATATTATCTTCAGTTCAGTATTACCAACTTTAAGCAATTCCATATGCAGACAATGTGGTCCTCATTATTCCCCATCAACCCTCCAAGCATGGCGCATTTATGATATCTATTCTTCTTGCCTGTTTTTTGGCAAGATACCTCAACACAAAATTTTCAGAAAATAAGATTATGGTTTTAGGATCCATACCCAGATGTGAACAATATCACACTTCTTTAATTATTTATTTATGTATGTATCTATCTTTTTATTTATTTAGCTTTTTTTTTTTAACTGGGCAAGAGTACGGATATGAAAGTTTGGCAATTACAGAGATGTATTGCAAAAGGTACTATGTATATAATTACATTAAGTATTGAGTTTCCACAGCAGGATTAACGACCGAGTGGTGTTAATATTGTCTCTCTCTCTGATGATCACTGTTGATATGACACCCCGACTCCATGCACAAAGTGAGAAAAAGGGGGTTGATACCAGTTCCAACACAACTGAGATTAAAAAGCATTTATACATAGTAATAGAGATAAATATACATTTATGCAATTTTCTGCAGTCACAGAGACAGGAGAGTAGGTCTTTAAAACATGCGTTGAATAGTTGTGTACAGTTATAGACAAATTAAATCACCATTTCCCTCAGAAACTATGCACACTGCTGCCTGCTTTAAATATTTAAACTTGTGGGTAGATACCATACTTAATTTTGAAACAGTTGCAAACTACAGCTAAAAATTGCTAAACATCTAAAGGCATGTTACTTGCTCCAATATTTGCTTAGGAAAAAAGACAAGTAAAGTATAACTTCAGTGTCTTACTACCCAGTCTGCGATGTAACTTCCCCACCTGTATTGCCTGGAAACCTTAAAAATTGTTCTCTGTTTTATACTGTCTTCCCTCTGAGCACAGCACTACAAACCTTTTTTCCACCTAAATTAGACATCAGTCTCTGAATGGTGTACTTTACTATTTACTTTCTTCATCTCCATCCTCTTACCTAACATTTATCATAGACTGGTCAATCCACTTAGTAAGAGATTGAACTTCATCTCACCATTAAGTTAAACTACTGTAACCAACGTCATAATAGTAAAGTAGTTAGTAACCATCTATTCACCCTACAGTTTCTGTTTTCTAGATAACATCTCTTTCTCGAAGATACTCCACTTTTCTCCTTCGCCTCTGCAAATGCATCTTTAATATAATCTAATGTATCATTCGTTTGCCTTAATTAGTATTTTGTTACTGGACCGTATTCATTTTGATTCTGACCTGTAGAACATCCTATCTTCCCGCATAGTACAGTACTTTCTAACTCCAAGCATTATTTGGTGATGATGTTTCTTCAAGATAAGGACTACCTTCACCTTAATCTTACCTTACTCTTAACCTTTAGTATATGAATTTGCAAAAATCGCATACAGGAATTTTTACTTCAAAACAGGTTTTAATTTACCCAATGGGATTAAGTTATTGCACTGCCTTATTAAAATGTTTAATTAGATAGCACTACTGTGGTTTATAGAATGGTTTGTTTATGTAGGTTCATAGGTAATACTAGGCTACCTGCCCTTGCGGTCCATTTAAGCCTAGTTAGTTTCCCCCTTTTTTGCTCAAATTAGCCTATCCCATTTAGAGTTTTGTCTTGCCCATCCCATGGTTGATAATTATATATTACTCCTACTGAGAATAAGTAGGATCATAACATAGCTAATTTGAGGGGTATGGGATAAAGCATTTAGGAGCTGTCCCTGTCCATTAGTAGTACAGGGGGAAGTCCTGGGGTAAATTTTTGGTTTTCCATCCATAAAAACAAGTTGCACTTGAATATGGATAGGGATGAATGTTGTTTTACGTGGATGTGGTGGATATGGAGTCTGTTCCAGAGCAGCAGTATTCCCTGCGAGATATACCTGTCCCTCCAAACTGTTCTGTTGATGTTGCAGAGGAGGTTTAGATCCCTAGACTGAGTATTTCTGATGCCATTTGACTTACTGATGTGCAGTAAATCCAGCAGTTTTGGGTCGGAGGATGCCTTGTGTGCCAGACACAGATCACCTCTTAGCAGTGTGTAGGATACTGAAATAAGTGACAGGGCTTTGAGTTGGTCCATTTAAAATATGTTGCTTAGGCCTTGTTTTGTTGTAGTACTCTATCTCTGTGAGCATTCAGTTGTTGAATGTGTTTAGACAGATACATGCCAAAGGCCACATTATTTTCAGTGACTGGCTTAATGATTTTGGCACCAGTTATTTATTTGAGACATACCTTCCTGCAAGATGGCTCAATCATCTGGGGATTCAGTGACCGCTGCTAGCTGGCAGTCATCTGTAAACATGGTCAGCCAGAGCCCTTTAGTACTGGCTTTTACTTTAGAAAAGTAGATGCCAAACAGGAGAGGTGCCAGCACAGAACCCTGTCTATATGGCAGATATTAGATAGATTTTCACTGCTGGTATGTATTATTTTGTGTTTATTTTTATTTTTTACTGTACTGATAAAAAGATCCATTGAGGCAGTCCATCTGTCAAGTAACCGGCTTGGTTTTAAATAAATAAAACACATGTTGGGATAAGGGCAGGGTGTCTGACCACAGCACTGATTATCTGCGTTTTTTTTGAATGGATTGGGGAAGTAGGAGGACAGGCTCCCCTCATCTCACGGAAGACTGTTGACCCAGCCAAACAGGAACATCCTGGAAGAGGCAAGATTAACTTCCTATGTTCTGCAGTAGAAAAATGTTTTGCAGGAGATGTGGCAAGGTGTATCAGCTGGGCCCACATGGAAACATGCATATCACTGTGATGTCATTGCTCATCACTCCACTAAAAGGATGAGCAATCAGTGAAATGGGGAATGGACTGCAAAATAAGAGATCCTTAAGAAACAGAAGTCATGTTATATGCCAGAAAGTCAGGAGAGAAGGCTATGAGTATGTGGCCTATTTCTTACTACTCGACCTTTCTGTTCCATCATTATCAAACCTATCATATTAATGTCTTTGAATTTAAATAGGATTTTGAAGGCAATATAGAAGCACACGTGCTGACTAAGCGGTGTACCATAAACAGTTTTTCTGGCTCAGGGAGAGGTTGTTCATATACAATGACAGGTGAGATAGGTTAATTTGGCATTCATAGTCCTGGATGGCTGGCAGGAAAGGGGGAACTGACCAACTTATGGCTAGTTCTTAAACAGTGTGAGGGTTGTCTGTGATGCATTTACCTCCTAGTAGAGAGTAGGTGAGCTGAGCGAGTTTGTCATGTGCCCCCCAACTCATCAACCCTCTTATGTCCATTTAGCCTACTTTTCCTAACTCTTGTCATTTCTACTTCCATCTTGTTTATATTTTTATTCTCACCTGGCTTTCACCACTTGAGGAAGCTGTGTAATCTCTGCCATTATGGTAACATCTTCCTGTCAGATGTACAGACCAGCTTTATTTTTCTCCGTGATCCTTTGGCTATTTCCCTGTGATCTCTTTCTCCTTCCTCACAGCCCTCCTGTCATAAATTAACACTGATATGCCTTATCAACTACCTGCATGTGGCTCTGGTGCTGTCTTATCAGCTGTGTTAGTCCTGTATCGCTAAGGTTCTGCCTCTTGCAGACATAGCACTAATAATCGCTTATCAACAGTCTGAGTTGTCCTGATTTATTTAGGTTCTTAGGCACATGTGCAGCCTCAACATGTCAGTACTGTCCATATTGTAACAAATCACATACTTCAATGTTTACAGGGAACCTTGCATTTATCTTCAACTTAAAACTTTACTCCTAACAACTTTTGCATATTGTAATGCATAGGTTTGCCAACAGCAGTCAGTCATTTGTGAAACTGATTCCACTTTTAACTGTATCATAAAGTATACACGTGAAAAACCAGTGTAGCCTATCAGTCATGGTTTTGTATTCTTATACTGACTTATAGTTTTATGTGCTGCAGTTTTACATGTGAATGCATTAGTGATTATAT
The DNA here is from genome assembly GCF_019279795.1 of Protopterus annectens. NCBI lineage: Eukaryota > Metazoa > Chordata > Ceratodontiformes > Protopteridae > Protopterus > Protopterus annectens. The sequence goes on along the minus strand of NC_056727.1, from coordinate 1,235,503,613 downwards.
ATTTACAGTGTTGTATTGTTTTTTTCTCCCTGAGCCTTTTGTGAAAATGGGCTCTACCCATTTGGAATTCTCCCAGTCAACAAAGCTGAATAAAAAAAGTAGATAGGTACAGAAATTCTAAATCATCATTAGTGGTGGTGATTTTCCGAGTAAAAGTGGGCAAATGGACTCACAAGTACCATGAGCTTAAACAGGCATAGGGCACACAGAAAAGATTACCTACTGCCTACATATATGATGGCAACTTAACTGCCATCTTCCCATACTCATAAGAAGGGGAATGAAAGAGCAGAGTAAGGGGTGATTGGTGAGAGATCTGGAAAGCAGAATTATGCCTGGGGGAGGGTCATTGCAGTAAAAAAGGATAGTGAAGTAATATATCCTGGTAAGTCTTGCTAAGTAGCTTGACTAGATTATTTTTTTAGTTATAGGAAAGGCTCCCCTAGCCAGCAAGTGCTAACTGATTGTACTATTTTTAAATGCGATTGTACTATTTTTAAATGCATGGCAATTCACGCTCACTACTGCATTGATTTTAGTCTGCTATTTCTTTTTAAGACAGCACACGTTTGTCACTGAAATTATTTGCCTGCCAAAACATATTGTTTATTAAGACATAGCATGCTTGATTGTAATTTTAGTTGTAGGAAAGGCTCTGGATTTAGGAAAGGCTCCCCTAGCTGATCTGACTGTGATAACATATATGCTCCATTTACGAGTAGCATAGATGTGAATCTGCTTTGCCTTTTTGCTTTTCTTGTTCCTCCATCTCCACATGTATCTGTACTATTCTCCCTAAGTTTCCTTCCTATCTAGCTTAACCTCGTTTCTCTCTTGCACTATCTTCTCCTTATTACCTACCCTTATTTGCCTGACTTTGTCTGATATCTTGTCCCTTTTTCTGTGTTTTACAGTCTACTACCTGTGGACTCCCACTCTTTCCTGCCCAGGAAAGACATTACAACTCCACAGCAAGGAAATTAAAGGTTCATAGCAGCTACTGGAAAGAACACCACTTCCAGGTACCCTGTGAAGACGTCTTATCCTCAACGTGCCCTCGGAGTGACTATCCCCTTAATAAAAGGCTCGGTGTATGTAGCCAAATACTTTAATAAATTATTATATATTTTTAAGTATTTAGTAGTATATCCTGCCTCCCGTGTGATAGCAGCCTACCACAGCCCACTTGTGCCCTTTGCCCATCCCCAGTTTTCCAACCATTCTCTCCTAATTCCTTAACTAATTTTAAAATTGCGCAGGATTCTTCCCTCCTACCATTTCTCCTGTCGCCACCAGGTGACATTCTACACCTATACTAGGCTGTACTTTGATATCTTCAACTCCTAGCTAAGAACAAAGTTAGACCCTTTTCTTACAGCTCCCCTACCCAGTCTTTCCTATCCTTTCCTGACTCACCTCTCATACATTTACCCTGTCTTTCACACTTTCTTAATGGTTTTGTATTGCAAACTCTTTTTGGCAATACTTACCTCTTAGCTGTAGTCTTTGTACAGCTACAGATAGTTTTTTCTCTTGTGGCTTGTCCACCCTTTGTCTCTACCCACTCCGTTCACCCTGCAGGCTCACTCCACTCCCCATACCCTACCCCCAAATCCATCCCACCCACCCCCACTGCACCTGACCTTATACTTCTATAGCCACACCTCCAACCCTCATCATCCAATAGCTAACCCTATCTCATTACTACCTAATTTCTCTTTAAACAGCTCCACCCCTTAACTGGCCTTCTTTAAATCCTAATCACCTCATTTCACTTATCTTATACACCTTACAATGTCTATCCCCAGTTTGCCAACACACTTTAACTCTCTCCTCTTATCTATAATTCTTACCACTCTACTGATATCACATAGCCTAACTTGCTATGCGTCCCTAAGCTTTACTAGATTTCAACACCCCCTAAAACAAACAACTCCACTCTCTCTGCTAGTTTCTCAAGCCAACAGTAACATAACATCCTCTTCATCCTACCTTTTCCTACAATTTCATAGATTAACCCATATTAAATATCTCCATATCAGAAAACCAGACCCTATTTTCTGTAAACTCTTGAAACTTACACACAATCCTCAACTGTGCCTACTTCTAAACAGTGACATTCATCCAAACCCAGGTCCCAACATTACTATCCCTGAAAGCCAACCATCCCATCCCACCACCACTCATACCCCCACAAAAACCCCAAACTCTCTTCTGATCGGCCACCTCAATATACGTAGTTTAAATAATAAAATTACCCAGCTTCATGCCCTGTTAGACATCCATTCTTTTGACATCTTATTCCTAAATGAAACTTGGCTCAAGCCCATAACTAAAGACAATGATATACTCCCACCAGGTTATAACATCCTGAGACTAGACCATCTAAATAAAAAAGGTGGTGGGGTGGCAATACTGTTTAAATCTATTTGAAGGTCACCTCACTAGATATTCAACCACCATCACCTAGTAATGCCGAGATCTTAACCTCTAAGCTCCAAATTAATGCTAATAAATCCATTTACATTATTTGCTCTTGTAATCCTCCCAGGTAACAACATTAATACTCTTGAAAATGTCCTTAGCTGGCTCTCCATATCCCTCCCACAAGAAACTATACTCCTTGGTGACTTTAATATCGACTGGAATGGTTGTACCACTACCAATCCAACTACTCACATAAACCTTTATGACTTTTCTCAAACCGTCATCTCCCCTACCTGAACAAATAAACCTAGCAAGAAACAATCCACCTTAGACTGGATACTAGTTAACAGTAACCCCCTCTCATATAAAACAGGCATACTTCCTGATGATATTAGTGGCCATTTTCTTACCTTCATAACTAGACAAAAGACCTCCATTCCCAATCAAATAACATTTATAACTACCCGGAACAAGAAAAATCTCAACCCAGTTAACTTTCAAGCTGAGCTCAAAGCTTGCAATTGGTCACCCCTAAAATACCTACCTCTTGACAAAACAGTCTCATACTTTAACAATAAATGTTTGCATATCCTAGATCACCATGCTCCCACTTGCACTGTTAGAACTAAAAACATACCTGCTCCTTGGCTCTCAAATGATACAAGGCACAATATACGACTGAGAAATAAAATCTGGTCCAAATGGAGAAAAACTAAAAACCCAATTGATCATCTAAACTTTAGATAGCTTAGAAATGCCACAAAAAATCAATATTCCTTGACAAAAAAAAAAAAAACTACTACCATAAAATCCAAGAAAACCAACAGAAAAACCCACAAAAATTCTGGTCAGCTATCAATAAACTGCTCCATCCAGGACATTCCAAAACACCGACCCCCTCTAATTTGACTCAGAATACTCCTAACCAAATTGCTGACACCTTTAATAAATTTTTCTCTGAAATTGTCCAATCCCTAGCAAATACCTTACCACCTGTTACCACCACTGAGTCACCCTCACTAACCAATCTACCTCAGACATTTCATCTCCAGCCCGTTCCAACATCTGTCATACACACCCTACTTCTTAAACTTAAACCATGTACACCATCAGCTGACCTCCTGCCAGCTGAATACCTGCAAATGGCAGCGGGAGTACTTGTATTTCCATGTTAATAAACAGAACCATTACAGAATCTTATATCCCATCTCTCTGGAAATTCTCACATATTATCCCACTGCATAAAGGAGGTAACTCAAATGAACTGTCAAACTTCCGCCCCATAGCCATTCTTTCTCCCTCAGCAAAAATCATGGAGAGATGTATTCACCTTCAACAACTGCATCATCTCCTCCAAAATTTCCTATTAGTGGAATGCCAACATGGCTTCAGGCCATTCCACAGCACCACAACTGCACTCCTATTCTTTTCTGACTGCCTTTATAAAAATCATAATAGCAACCAGCTCTCCTCAGCTCTCTTTATAGACCTGTCTAAAGCCTTTGACATGGTTAATCATCAGTTACTGTCTGATATACTTAAGTCTCGTTCAGTTGACACTCAAGCTGTAAAATGGTTCAAATCCTACCTTGATAACAGACAACAAGCAGTACTCTGGGACAATAACTTATCCTCTCAGCTCTCTATCACTCTTGGGGTCCCTCAAGGCTCTATTCTGGGACCTCTCCTTTTCACTATTTTCATTAATGGTCTGAAAACCTCCCTTCCCCAAACCACCTGCATACAATATGCCGACGATTCGACATTAATCTGTGCCACATCCTCTCTTGCAGAACTCCAAAAGAGTACCCAAAAAGTATTCACCTTAGTTGAAAACTGGTTCCACCAACGCTGTCTCCTCCTTAACCCAAAAAAACTAAGTTATTATTGTTTCCTCCTTCACAGAAGTCCCCTCCTATCAATTTCATAGTTACATCAAATAATGGTACAGAAATTGCTCCAGATACAACCACCAAACTCTTAGGTGTAAAAATAGATAATAATCTTAAGTATGATACGTACATTAATTTAACTATTAAATCAGTTAATAGAAAACTTGGTTTCCTTTATAGACTTAAACCCTTTCTCACGGCTTCAGCCAGGATTGCTATTGCCCAAACTCACCTAATCTCTACCCTTCTCTATGCCTCCCCCATCTACACAAACCTATCCAAAAGCAATCTAAATAAGCTGGCAACCTCTTATAAGAATATAGCCAGATTTGCCACTGGGGCCCCATTTAGAACCCACCATTGCCAAAATCTTAAACTTCTAGGATGGCTGGAAGTACAAAACCAACTACTTTTCCAGCAACTCACTATTATCCACAAGATCTTACATCATCCCACTAACACTCCCATACTCCGTAACCTCATCAACACTTATAAAAATCTTCCTACCCTACGATCCGCCAATAAGCTACAAGTAGCCACCTTAAAATCGAACAACAAATTGGGGGATTGCCTATTTTCTAACTCTGTGGGTAATACTTGGAACAAACTCCCTAGTGAACTAACATCCCTCACATCCACCCAACTTTCAAGAAACAACTAAGAATCTTCTTAAAATCTCAATGGCTATGTCCATGCACCAACCCTGACTGATACTATCTCCCCTTGCCTTAATCATCTTTAACAACTAAAACATTTAATGTCTGATGCTCTTTTCATCTCAGCAAGCTCTAATTGAAGCAGACAAAAAAAAATATATATATATATATATATATATATATATATATATATATACAAAAGTAAAAGATGACAATTACTGCACCTGATAAAGATAGGATCACCACTACATACTTTCTTTATTTGGAGCTTTTACCAGTAACTTGTTTTATTTTTGCATTTACATATATATATATATATATATATATATATATATATATATATATATATTTTTTTTTATGCCCCTCACAGTGCTGTGTAAATTCATGTTTACAAAATGTTAACTTGATACATGCTCATTTATTACTGTTGCAAAACATATGTAAATGGGTTTAATAATTATTAATTTATATTCTTAATGTGCATTCTCTGTATAAGATTTTTTCTCTGAGCTTTTCTCCCCAGGCCTCTACTGAAAATGGACATATATCCAGTTAGACCAGCCCGATCAACAAATGTAAAATAAAACAAAGTATTCAGGAAATTCTCATTCTTAGGAAGATCTCAAATCCTATGAGTTGCATACAGTAAAATCATTTAAGTCCCATGAGATATGTGCTGTAGTAAATTTATTTCTTTACCTAAAAATATTGTGTCATATCACAGATCCCTTTAGGGAGTGGATGTGTGTGGTTGGGGGGGGGGGGTGACTGTGCAATGCATGTGTAGGATAATAATGAAACATAATAAAATGCCTTATACGTGGATACTTTGGGTCCGCTTGGGCTTTCCAACATTACTACTGCCTAGTCTAAAGTGGATGATTCTCTACTGTTTCCCAGTAGATTGATGAAAATTATGCAGTTAAACATAATAATGCAGTGTGTGACAATGTGAGGTATGGCCAGCTATGCCCGGAGAAGTAGGGCAGTGGTTGTGTGACATATGCCAGCACAGCTAGCTGGAATTTTGTAAAGAATTATAAGTCATTTATATATCAAACTGATTTGTACAGATGCTTGTGTTGAAAAATGTATTTGTAAAGCTGCTTGTGTTCAAAATGTACCAACAGTGTGCCCTGCTGGATAGAAAACAAAATGTACATGCATTATTGTAAGTGTTTAAATGTTTATGTTTCAACAGAGGATACTGGAAGAGGAGAGGTTAATCTCAAACTTTGAAAAATAGTGAGAAATTAAATTACTGGGCCTAGGCCATAAAGATGTTGTCACACTGTTTTGAATGAAGCCAGAGATGCAATGTCTGTAAGAAGTATGGTTTAGTAGATCTTCTAGGAAGAGTGGAAGTATTGTATGACTATGACCGATGCAGCAGATCTTAGCAAGGCTCTCTGGGTTTATGTATTATTGACAAATAGGTGCTAAATCTTGGCAGTTTCTAGCAATGGGAGGTTGCATGTGAACCAGAAGTCAGATAACCAGATGCATATGATGTCATTCTGTAATCCAGTACTAAAAATTATGATCTGCATTGTTTTAATTTTGCCTGACTGAATTATTTTTTTTGCCTGACTGAATTATTTTATATATTTTCTGGCATTGTTTTCTGTTTCTCATCTGTCCTGAAACTGTTTTTTCCTTCCTCCCACCCTATTCTTGTGGTGGTGTTATAGTTGGTGGCTTTGTAAGTTGCCTGCCCCTACTGTAAATTTGATCTGGGACACCCCTCCCAGTCCGGTGTTTGCTCTACTTAATACAGAGAGAACATATTTGAGAAGGCCAACCCACTTAGGTTCTTAACTTTGAGTTATATTCTGCTCCTCCTCCTTCCTCTCTCCTTGCACTTTACTAAAAAAATTGCACTTTATTCATCTGCTTTTACTGTTTTGTGTTTCTTCCTATTTTATTACTTTATTTTGCTTTTGCCTCTTCTTAAAAGTACTCAGTTGTATTTATTTTGCTGCATTTATTACTGCTTGGAAGTAGCCTGATTAAATTGTAACTGTTATTCTAAGCCTTTTGGTTTAAGCACTTGGGCTTCAGACCAGTTTTTTACATTAAGGTTTGTGGTCTGCACTGTTGTGGCAGGACAGGTAGCTTACATCCTTCTAAGTTGGGAATTGCTGATTGAAGGCTCAGTGTCTGTTATTCTAAAAGTGTATTAGTTCTGGTTTAAGCACTTGGGCTTCAGGCCAGTTATTTTACATTAAGAAGGTTTGGTTTGTGGTTTGTGGGAGGAGAGGCTAGATTCTGCCCTTCTGGGCTGGGAATTAAGGCTTATTCTGCCTGCTTATTTGAACTGTTTCTTTCTGAAATTGGTGCGCCTTGTTTGGTGTAGCATAGACTAGATTCAGGCTTGCTGAATCTAGTTTTGTTTGTCTAACTTGAGATCCAGGCCATCTTTTTTGGAGAAGGTTTCCCTGCACCCTAGTGGCAGGAGTGCGCAGTTAGAACATGTCTGATTGAAGACTGCTGGAACAGGGCTCAGTTTTGAGCTTTTTTAATGGTTAATTGGGTAATTTGTTTAAATCAGTTTGCTTGTTTTCTATTGTTATATATAAAAATGCACTTTATTCATCTGCTTTTACTGTATTTGTGTTTCTTCCTGCTTTATTACTTTATTTTGCTTTTGCTGTCTGTTCTTAAAAGTAATTAATTGCATTTATTTTGCTGCATTTATTACTGCTTGTTAGTAGCCTGATTAAATTGTGGGCGGCCATGGTGCTGCAGCGGTTAGCATTGCCGCCTCACAGCAAGAGGTTCTTTGGTTCGATCTTCGGCTGGGGTGCCATCTGTGCGGAGTCTGCATGTCCTGCCTATGGTCGCGTGGGTTTCCTCCCACATCCCAAAGACATGCTGTAGGTGGATTGGACACTCTAAATTGGCCCTAGGTGTGAGTGTGTGCATGTGTGTGCCTTCTGTGGAAGGTTGGGCGCCGGGCTGGCAACTCGACACCATAGAACTCCACTGCCAATCAAGAGCAGACAGGTGATCCACTGTGGCGACCCCTAACCGGGAAAAGCTAAAAGAAGAAGAAATAGCCTGATTAAATTGTAACTGTTATTCTAAACCTTTGGTTTAAGCACTTCAGCTTCAGACCAGTTGTTTTACATTAAGGTTTGTGGTTTGCACTGTTGTGGCAGGACAGGTAGCTTACATCCTTCTAAGTTGGGAGTTGCTGATTGAAGGCTTGCTACTATTATTCTAAAAGTGTATTAGTTGTGGTTTAAGCACTTGGGCTTCGGGCCAGTTATTTTACATTAAGAAGGTGTGGTCTCCACTCTTGTGGGAGGAGAGGCTAGATTCTGCCCTTCTGAGCTGGGAATTTCTGGTTAAAGGCTTATTGTGCCTGCTTATCCGAACTGTTCTTTCTGAAATTGGTACACCTTGTTTGCTGTAGCATAGAATAGATTCAGGCCAGCTGAATCTAGCTTTGTTTGTATAACTTGAGCACTAATTTGGTCCATCTTTTTTGGAGAAGGTTTCCCTGCACCCTAGTGGCAGGAGTGTGCAGTTAGAACTTGTCTGATCGAAGACTGCTGGAATGGGGCTCAGTTTTTAGCTTTTTATTGGATAATTTTTTTAAATCAGTTTGCTCATTTGCTACTGTTATATATATATAAAAAAAAAAAAAAAACACTTTATGCATTGCCGCTTAGCTAGGGTTAAACTATTCCCGGCGCCATAAAGTCAGCTCTTCAAATTTTCCCTTAGAACTAGCCAGTTTTTTAGTTTTAGCACTCAAGTCTGTTTCTTTGAGCTCAGCACTTGTTCAGAACTCGTTGTAAGCACTAAATGAGCTACAATGTACTACACCACTCAACTTCCTTACTTGTCTAGAGGAAAACAGTTTTTAGTACTTAATATATAAGCACCTATCCAGGCATGTCTAAGGGTCAGCTCCCGGTGTTTTCTTCTGTCTACCTGATGAATTTGGGCATTGTTGGCAATGCAGCAATTGCCTCATGTACACAGAAAACCCTCTCCTCCTACCACCCAACACTACAACCTGTGACAGATGCACTTATATAGCCAAACTGGAAGCAAAGCTGTCTTCACCCAAGACTGGACTAGACAATGAAGAGGAGAAGGTAAACACTTGCACCACACCACACTCATCACATAGTCCCTCAAAACATACACCAACAAAGCACACACATAGAAACACAAAACACACACTTACATTTTCAGAAGCTCTCAATAAAAATCTGCTCACGCAACAGAGACATCCAAAGCAGAAACGCAAGCAACCTCCACCCCCTCAACACAACCCAAATGACACACAACCCACAAACTCAGTGTGCCACTGAACCACAGCCCATATGGCATAACAACATACCCACCACTCTAGGCATAGGTGACTCTATAGTCAGGCACACTGATGTTCCACTCATCAGGCTAAACAAGGAGAAAGTTACTGTCACCTGCCTGTCGGGTGCCAGGATCTGCCACATAACGCATGCACTGAGTTCATTTCACAACAAGTACAAATATGACACTGTCATTGTCCATGTTGGTGTGAATGACCTGAGACGTACCTCCCTGGACTGCATGATAAGAGACATGGAGGAGCTCTCCAATCTTGTAGCCCAGGCAGGTATGACCCTAGCCCTGAGTAGCATCCTGCCATCACCCAGAATGATGCCACAGTACAAGGACAAAATGATTGACCTCAACAATTGGATAAGCTTCTGGTGTCATTCTAAGGGGATCCAGTATCTGTCTGCCTGGGATGACATGATCGACAGACCACGATGCTTTGCCAGAGAAGGTCTGCACCTGTCGCCCTTGCGATTCCACATACTGGCTAAGGCTCTTGCACCCCTATAGTGCCTTTTTTTAGGCAAAGTTCAAATGACAAATTCACCATGGTAATAGGTACAAGCAAGCAAAATCTGAGGGTAATGCTACTCAATGCTAGGTCTAAACCTCAAAATGTACTCACTCGAGGCACTCCTTAAAATGGAGAACATCGACATCTATGCAGTGACAGAGACCTGGTTCAAGGCTCCAGAGAGCACCCCTGCATTACCAGGCTGTAATTCATACCACACCTTTCGGCCACCTAACCTGGACTGAAACACTAAAGGTGGAGGCGTATCCATATTCATTAAGGCTATCCACACCTCCATGCTAGTTGCTCAGCATAATGCATCTGAGATTATCCAAGTGCAACTAACTCTGGGCAAGACCACAATCCAAATTGTAGCTTGCTACAGATCCTCCACCATGCCCCAGGATTCCCACTCCTCATTTCTTGATATACTAGAAAATATTAGGGTATAACCCAACACCCTAATAATGGGTGATTTTTAACTACCCCACCATTAACTGGGAAAAGTACTCATGTACCAACTCTTTTGCTCAACATTTTCTGGAATTCATAAATTCCAATGCCTTGGATCAGCTTATCCACAACCTCACCAGGGGCAGCAATATCCTACACCTGGTCATTACCAACGTGGGCGACCAGTGTTCCACACCACACGTCAATTCCTCGTTGGTCAGATCCGACCACAAGCTAATCACCCTAGACATCCACATCCCGCCCCCACCCCCCATTAGGGAAACCACCGTAAATATTTCTTCAAAGCCAACTTCACGCTTCATAAGATAGAAGTGTCAAACTTCACAACTTCCATGCAGACGGACAATAGAGGTACAACTGCTGAATCCTACACAAATGCACTTTATAAGCACTTACACGAGTGCATGGATTGTGCTATCCCTAACAGAACCAAGATGCTATCCTCCAAAAAAAGGAAGCCAATCTGGTGGTCCCCCTGCCATAAACAAACTCTAAAACAAAAGAAGAACACTTGCAAAAAAGAGTAAAATCCCATGATTGGAGGAACTCCCTATTCAGCCTCAGTAAGAACCTGAGATCCCTCATAAAATTGTCCAAAGCTAGTTATGAAAACTAAATTGACACTGATTCTAAAGACAACCACAAAGCTTTCTACAGCTATGTCAAGAATCTCAATGGCAACACTCAGATATGCTCTGAGTTACAGCACAATGGCACTAAATATACAGAACCAACTGATATTGCCAACATCCTGGCAGATAGATTCAGTACTAACTTTACCCCTCTCACCCCCTAAAGGGCTCATCTCTATACAGGAAGAATGCAAAGTTCCTGTAATCACTGCTGCACAGGTAAAAAACACACTCTCCAAAGCCAAGAACACAGCATCCATGAGACCTGACAACATCCCAGGCTGCGTTCTACATGAACTACAGAATGAATTGGCACCCCACCTAAGTACCATGTTCAATCATAGCCTCACCTCAGGCTTTGTGCCCACTGAATGGCACACAGCGACGGTTATCCCACTCAAAGGGGGAGCCACCACGGACCCGGGAACTACCACCCCATTAGCCTGACGAGCCTGGTCTGCAAGGCCATGGAACGTATCATCATGGAACTTATAAACAAAGACATTGGTAATCTCCAAACTCTGGACCCCACCCAGTTCGGGTTTGTAAAGGGCAGATCATGTCTCCTAAACCTGATAGACTTCTTTGAAGCAGTTACCAAAGCCATAGATGAGGGGAAGGTGGTTCACACAGCCTATCTAGATCTCGCCAAGGCTTTTGACATCATCCCCCACTTTGAAATTATAGATAAACTCACTAAACTAGGTATAAATCCCTATGTCACAAGATGGTTTGCCAACTAGCTCACTGACAGAACCCACACTGTGAAAGTAGCAGACTCCAAATCTGACTTCAGACCAGTGACAAGTGGAGAACTACAGGGTTCAGTCCTGGGTCCTCTCCTGTTTGGTATCTACTTCTCTGAAGTACAGGCTAAAACAGAAGGTTTTTGGCTATAGAAGTCCTCAGATGACTGCAAACTAGGAGCCATAATCAAAACTCCTAATGATGTGGGCATCCTACAAAAGGGTCTCACTTAGGCAGATGCCTGGTGTCAAAGCCATGGCCTCAAGCTCAATACCAAAAAGTGCATTTTCATCCCCTTTGGTAAAAACTCTGTACCCATGAACTACCACACAGGCAGTAGTCTACTTAACACCGAAAGTGTGATGAGACCTTGGGACAGAGATGGACAGTAGTCTCTCCTTTGATAATCACATCACCACAGTAGTCAGGAAATCCTTCTATGTGGCACACCTCATCACAAAAGGTTTCTCATTGAGGAAAAAATAAATCATTGTTCCCCTCTTCTCTTCACTCATTAGACCCATTATAGAGTACAATGCCCCTTTTAGTATGTACCTCACAAGACATCTGCAATAACTGGAAAGGCCACAGAAATACCTCACATAAAGTATTACTGGCCTCAAACAGATGCCCTATGCAGACAGTCTCAAAAAACTCCAACTTTACTCTGTTGCATATCGCCTACTCAGAGGCGATCTCTGCCTAACATACAAAGCTATGTCAAACCCGAAACTGTTGGACATGCTCCACTTAAAGAAATCCCAATCCCTCAAAGTTACACGCTCTAGAGACCTAAATCGTGTCACCACAATAAACAGAACATGCTGGAGGGATAGATTCCTGTCCCAGAGACTTCCCATACTCTGGAACAAACTACCTATCTATATCAAACAAAGCTCATCATTAGCACTAAAATCTTAATGATTGGATGGGGAAATAGGAAATTCACCCTGGGGATCACTTATGTGGCTTTGCTCGACAGGGGTACAGGAATATAATTTTTTTGGGTGGCGAAAGCCAGGGTACCTTTTGGCTAGGCTTATATAGGCCCTAGGGCCAATAGCCTAGTACCTACCTATAAACCTATGATCTAATGTTGTCAGTTTTTATTCATCCTCAATGGGACTCTGATCCGACCTTGGATCCAACTCGGCTGTAATTACAGCTCATGGAAGCCTACAAACTCGCAAGCTCTTCCCAACCGTCATTGCGCTGGTCCCCTCTCAACTCAGATCTTGTTTGCTGCTTTCGTGAACAGACATGGTTGCTAATAGCTCTCAAGCATTCTTCGAGTGATAAGTAAATTTCTTGGATTATATATTTTTTTCTTTCCGTTATTTCTACTCCTTTTTAGTGTAAACCTTTCTGTATTCTCTGTGACCTTTCCTGACCTTTTTTGCGTCCTCTTAGTTACCATCATTGGTATTTTTCCCTACCCTTTTTCTTGTAATTAGATTTTCTCCCTGTGACCTTTTTGGTCTTCCTGATTGGCATTGTTGATATTTGTTTTTCTTCCCCATTTCTTCTTAAGAAAAAAAAAAATAATTTCTCTTTGCTGTGGTGTGTGTGTGTGTGTGTGTGTGTGTGTGTGTGTGTGTGTGTGAGCATTGTATTCTATTTGTGGAATACCATTTTGTTTTCCTGCAACATGTCTGAAAAAGGTTTCAAGAAGTGCAGACAATGTGGATACAAGATCCACTTTTCAGATGGGCATTCTTTGTGCGTATACTGCCTGGGACCGGATCACCTCAACCAGTTATGAGGCATCTGTGAGGCCTTTAATCCTCAGGCCCTCACAGAGCATAAGAACAAACTGATCTTGAAAGGGCTGTTGCTGTCATCTTTTTCACAGGCTATCCCTGGAACTCAACCTTCTACCTCCAAGCTTAGGGATTACTCCAAACGATCCATGTCAGCCGAAGCTACTTCTTCATTGGAGCCAAAAAAGGAGGTGCTGAGACTGGATCCGACATCTCCAAGCCATTGGTGCCAACAAAACTTCTGTCACTAGACCCTAAGAGTAAGATGGCTATGGATCCTAAGACCCTTCCTTGGACTGCTTACTTATAGTTCATAGACCCAGTTCCATCTAGGATGCCTTCCCCCTTCCTAGAGAGGCATTCTAGGCTTGCTTCAGTTGTGTCCTCTCCCTCTACTAGGAGCCTTACCGAGGCAAATGTGGCTAGGATGGTGAAGGAACTAGTCATGGAGGAACTTGAGAAGGGTGCCGTTATCTTCTGGCCCCATCGGATCAGTGACTCCCTCCAGCATCTACTCCTCCTCTGACTCGACCTGAGGTTTCAGAGTTCTGGGATCCAAGTGCTCTGGGCCTATCTATGTCAGATCCAAGAAGGCTACTGGTGTCTTCGGGACTGACAATGACTCTGTGCTCATTGGCTCCGTGTTCAGATCCAGACATGTCTTGGAGCCAAAGCTTTCACATCAGATCTGGGGGGGGGGGTATGAACAACTCTGAGATTTTTGGAGCTTCCTCTTCCTCTCAGAGCTTCAGCGCTCGATAGCTCAGGTCCAGCTTTCTCCTCAGGTGGACAACCTGTGGGGGAACAGGGAGTCGGAGAACCAGGGACTTTCAATCTCTGCTCCATAGGTCTCCTCCTTCCTGGGGTGGTCAGCCTGTGAGGCGATGAAGAGGGTCTCCTCTGTCTCCACACATCAGTTAGGTTCCCCCTCAGGTCCACCCCTGACCACACAACTGATCTTGTCATGTGATCCTCACCATTCTACTCCTAGGGGACAGCCAGCCCAGAGCTTCCAGTCTACCCAATCTTTGATTCTTAGCTCTTCCAATACTTCCCCAGACCACCCCACCGAGGAAGTTCCTAGGAAGAGACTGTGTAAGAGGAAACACCTGGACTCACCTGAAGAGTCCTTCACCACTGATACGGACTTTAATGAAGGAGAAGGGTCTCCCAGAGTCATTTTCTTTGCAGGCATTCTCAAGTTCCTGAAACAAAAGGGTGGTTAATCTGCCCACAACCCATCTCCTGAGGAGCTGGTATACGTGGAAGCTTTTGGGACTGGCCCGTCTATCTCTTGGGTAGCCTTGCCTCCTGACAAATTTGTGGATTTAATTTGTTGGAAATCGTGGAAGGTACCGGATTCGACCAAATCCATCCCCAAGAAACCAGATAAAATTATGGCATCTTCAGTAGAAAGACAGTATTGGAGTAAGGGCATACCAGTTGATGCTATGGTTGTGGCACTGGCCAATAAAAGGAAATCACTGAAGAGAGAGTCTAGAGCAATGGACAGATTGGGGAAGCTGGTATACGCTTCAGTGACATTTGCTATACTTTCGCTGACTTACCTAGCCCATTTCATGAGATTGCAAAGGGACTTAAAGAACTTTTCAGCTCTTTAGCAAAAATCCCTACAGAGGAGGCCCAAAGTTCTGTGGCTCCTCAGTTGAATACCTTACAATTAGTTGTGAACTCTTCCATGAGGCTTATCCCCAATGCAATGGAAGGCACCTCATGAGCAGCAGCAGGTTCAAGCTTATCCATGAGGAAACAAGCCTGGATGCACCTATGTGACTTTGCGAAGCCTTTTAAGTCTTCTTCATCGACACTCTGCTTGATAGATCTTCATTTTTTGGAGCCACTGTAAAGGAAACGCTCTCCAGGTGTGAAAAAGACTGGAAAATCTTGTCTGCCATTGGAATACGTTTTTTTCACCCCCCCCCAACCAACCTTTTCTAGAAATCAGCGGGGGGGGGGGCACCAAAGGTGGTTGAAAAAATCTCAATATCCTTTCTCAGACACACGTGGAATTGGTTCTTCCAGAGACAGAGCTCATCGATGTTCCACTCAGTCAAAGGGAGCAAGCAACTCTACAAATTCAGTAGTTCACAAAAAGATTCATCCAAGAGGTCCCACCAGACCAGATAAGATCCAGAACTTACTCAATGTTCTTTTTGGCTCAAAAAAGAAGGGACTGGAGACCAATTTTGGATCTCAGCATGTTAAACAAGTCTGTGACATCTTGTATTTGGGCCAGTAATCAAGGACCCTGAATCCTCACCACTGACAATGGAGAGGGAAGTTCACTTGGAACAAAATGGATACACCCAGTATTTCCAGATGCAGCTCTCTGCATCAAGCACAATTTCCCTTTAGAGCACACAGGGGACACACTCAACCTGAGGTCTGGGTTTCTCTCTTTGTCTTTCTTCAGGTCCCCAGTAAAGCTTCCTAGTGGCATAGCTGCAGAGTTAAGTCCTCAGCCGAGTGTCCAAGCCAAGTCCTCCACCACTCTCTGTGTGAAACCAGTGCTTCTTGTCCCTGCTGCAAGTAGCTGACACACACTGTCTGAGATTTGATTTACACACACACACACACACACACACACACACACACACACACACACACACACACACACACACACACACACACACACACACCTGGGAAAGGCTAGCACAAGTTTACTAGCTATGCCCCCTTCTGTCCAGACTATAAGGTAGTTACTGCCACCAGACACTCCCAAGCCAGCTACTCTAAGGCTGTGACAAGGGTACCCAGTTATACTGAGTTAATTTAATATTAATATGAATGACAGTTTGACCAAATTAGTAAGGCTTTCAGGAGTGGTCGCAGAGTCACCAAACAGATATGAGTGCTCTCAAAGGTTAAAATATTCTCTAAAGGACCAGCCACAATGAAAAGTTTAAATATATTTAATAATAAAAGAACATGAAAATATTAAATAACTATTTACAATAAACACCAAAGTTTCAATCATTAAGAATATCACAGGTGGACAGGTTCCTACAGTTATAGAAAAACAATTTAACTAATCTCAGTATATTTTCCTGACTGATCTCAAGAGTTACTATTTCCTGGTCACTTACTAGAGCAAGGCAAGATGAAGTAGGTGAGTGATCCTTTGTTGTCAGGTTCCAAAAAGCAGACTTCCCTGAGACGTCAGTCTCACCTAGTATTAAACATTATTTTTAGTAATGATACAGAATGACTTCACATGCATGTGGTCATCTGACTTCTGGTTCCCATGCAACACCCCATTGCTAGAAACTGCTAGGATTTAGCACCTGTGTGTCAGTAACACTAACACACACACACACACACACACACACACACACACACACACACACACACACACACACACACACACACACACACACCCTCTGCAGTTCACAGTATTCAGAAAACACGTCCACTCATCCTACAGGAGCTAATAAACCATACGTCTTACAGACATTGTGTCTCTGGCTTCATTCAAAACTGTGAGTTAACATTTTTATAGCTGAGGCCCAGTAATGCCGTGGTGGTACAGCGGTAGAGTTGTTGCCTCACAGCAAGAGGTTCACCTGTTCGATTCTGTGTGGAGTCTGCATGATCCTCCCCGCAGTCGAGTGGCCTCCGAAAGACATGTGTGAATGGGAGTGCCTTCACTGAAGGTTGGGCATTGGGCTGGCAACTCGGCACCATAAAAAAATCAACTGCCAATCATTAGCAGACCAGAGTTCCGCTGTGGCGACCTCTAACCGGGAAAAGCCGAAAAGACAAACAACTATTTTTCAAAGTTTGAGATTAACCTCTTCTTTTCTCTTCCAGTATCCCCTGTTAAAACATATACATTTAAAGAGTTATAATAATGCACGTGCATTTCTTTTTCTGTCCAGCAGAGCACACTGTTGGTACATTTTTAACACTAGCAGCTTTACGAATACATTTTTTCAACATAAACATATGTACAAATCAGTTTGATATATGAATGACATATAATTCTTTACAAAATTCCAGCTAGCTGTGCTGGCATATATTACACATTCACTGCCCTACTTCTCCTGGCATAGCTGGCAATACCTCATGTCATCACATCTCTCCCTCTTTGAAGACTCAAGCTAGTATTTCAAGTGACCCTTGAGAAAAGTTGTTTGAGAGAAATGGATCTGTCTGGGAATACATTAACCCATACCCTGTCTTGAAATCCCACCTGCCTTGGCATTGCTGACCCCACTATAGTGCTGCACTGTCCTATCATATGCCTGCAGCCCTAGGCTCCTCCATAGTAATGTGGCATTTTGCTGGCTGGCTCACTGTAGCCATAGATTCCCCTCAGACTCTTCCTGCCTCCTACTGGGAATATGTAGCACCAGGGCCTCCCTATCATGGTAAGGTTTCATCATGTTA
This sequence comes from Protopterus annectens, assembly GCF_019279795.1. NCBI lineage: Eukaryota > Metazoa > Chordata > Ceratodontiformes > Protopteridae > Protopterus > Protopterus annectens. The sequence continues at coordinate 1,235,485,763 of NC_056727.1, read as the reverse complement.
ACATGGTACAGTTTGTGCCCCTGCCTAGCAGTTCTTCCATGTAGCTAACATCAGTGACCTTCCTTACCATTTTGAAGGGTCCTTCCCAAGCTGCCTGCAGCTTGTTGTGTCTGACAGGAATGATAACAATCACCTGCTGTTCCACAACATACTCTCAGGCTCAAACATTCCAGTCATACCAGACCTTTTTCTGCTGTTGGGCTCCTGCCAGGTTCTCCTGGGCCAAGCTCATGAGCTTCTTAAGCCTTGCCCCGAGGTTTAGAACATATGTCACAACAGACTCGTTGTGGGATTTACACACCCTTCCACTCATTTCAAATCAAATCTAAAGGCCCCCCTCAACCTATGTCCATACGGCAACTCAAAGGGTGAAACACCTGTGGATTCTTGGGGTGGCTGTCTGTATGCAAAAGGCAGATGGAGCAAATATTAGTCCCACTCTCTCCTAAATTGGAATGCAAGTGCCCATAGCATGGTCTTTAGTGTATAGTTTAACCTCTCCACAATTCCATTAATCTGAGGATGGTAGGGGATGATTTTTAGGTGCTTCACTCCACAGTGCTTCCACAGACAAGTCAGCAGGTCTGACATGAAATTGGCACCTCTCTCAGTCAGTATTTCTTTTGGGAAACCTACCCTGCTGAAAGTCTCTAACAAAGCATTTGCCACCTTTCCTGCCTCAATGGAGGACCGAGCCACCACCTCAGGGTATCTGGTAGCATAGTCTGCTACCACTAGGATATACTTTTCCCTGTGGAAATTGGGGTACTCAGAGTCCCCACGATATCTACAGCTACCCTCTGAAATGGGTCCTCAATAACAGACAAAGCATCAAAGGAGCTTTCACCTTATCTCCTGCCTTGCCTACCTTCTGGCACTACTCACAGGTCCTGCAGTACCCTGTTACATATCTGGAAATCCCAGGCCAATAAAACTTCTGCATAATACGACTCTTTGTATGTTTTATGCCCATTTGACCTGCAAAGGGAATATCATGGGCTATGGCTAGAAATGCCAGATGGTAGGCTCTGGGCATTGTCAACTGCTGTATTACCTCACCCGCTAGCCCTCTGTTAGGGGTCCACACTCTATACAGTAATCCTTTGTTCCAGTATACAGACTCCCCTTTTCCCTGAGAATCAGGTGCTTTCCTAGGTACCTCCCTCAAGCCTCCCGGTGTAGGGTCCAAGAGCTAAGCCTGTCTCAACTCTTTATAACTCTTCCCAGCTCCCATTCCACAGGAAGTCTGGTATCCTGTAACAGTGGTGCCTCACTGTCAGCCTGGGCACTACCACTTACCTCTGCCCTTGCAGTCACTTTGCCCAAGGGAACATCAGTTCCCACCAGTAGCTGTGGCTCACCTTCAGGCTCACTGCTACAGGGTAGCTCCCTTGATGAAATGGCCACCTCACCAGCCCTAGCTTCAGGTGTGAGGTCTGTCTGGGTCTCCCCCAGGCTGCCAGATCCACATGCCTGTCTCCAAGCCTGACTGTATGTAATTGCATGCACACAAGGTACTGCATTATCAAAATCATTCCCTATCAAGACATCTGCAGGGATAGCCTCAAACACACGTACTTGTTTGCTTCCATTTCCACCCTCCTAGTCAAGTTGAATCCTGGCCAAAGCCATTTGGAATGAGATCCCTCCTAAAGTTCTGACTAGAGTGGACTAGCCAAGCAAGTACTGCTCCTCTTTAACCACTGCAAGTGTCACAATGGTTATGTTGGAGGCTGTCTCTCTGTCATAGCGGTGGCCTGTTTTTCATCCGCTAAGATTGGATATATAAACTCTGATGACAGTTTGTACCCCTCTTGTCTCCAGACGACTTACCACTGTTATACTATTATTCCCACTTGCTGGATCCCCACCTTTTGTTCACACATTGCCTCCATGGACATCTATATGATACATGGCCCTACTGGTTACATTTAAAACATTTAACCCTTGATCCTGGCTGTGTTCCTGAACTAGTAGCTTTCCCTGTTACTGGTGGACTCTGTTGGGGTGGTTTTGGCTGCCCAATATGGGTTCCCTTATATCCATGTGCAGCACTGGGTAACCCCTTCTTGTGTAGTGGTGCCCTGCTTGCCAAGTAGAGATCCCCTTTTCTCCCCAGCTCATCTACAGAGTTAAACTTTTGGTCTGCCAACCAGATTATCATATCCTCAGGCAAAATGTTAAGTGGTTGTTCCCTCACCAGAAGGACTGCCCGCCCTTCAAAAGTGGTGATCTGACACCCACTCACCCACCTATGGAAATAAGTGCTTAACTCAGCAATATGACACACTTTCATCTGCCTTCCATCTATGCTTACGAAACTTTTTTCTGTAAGCTTCAGGTGTTAACTTAAAACATTCAAGTAAACAACGTTTGACTTTTATTGTAATTTAAACAATCAATATCAGACAATTTAGAAACAGCAGTTACAGATTTACCATGGAGTAATGGGGTCAGGAACCTTATCCAGAGCACTTGGTCAACATTATACTGTTTACATGCTATTTCAAATATATGAATAAAACTATCAATATTACCGTTTGTAAATTGTGGAAGAAATGTACTGACCTTTATTGCATCTGGGGTTCTGTTATTCCCTTCCACATTGTGACATCCCCTCTCTGGGCCAGTAATCAAGGAGCCTGAATCCCCACCACTGACACTGGAGAGAGACGGTCACTTGGAACAAAAATGGATACACCCAGTATTTCCAAATGCAGCTCTCTGCATCAAGCACAATTTCTCTTAAGAGCACATAGAGAACACACACAACCCGGGGTCTGGGTTCCTCTCTCTCTGTCTCTGGACCCCAGTAAAGCTTCCCACTGTCACAGTTGCAGTGTCCAAGCCAAGTCCTCCACGGTTCTCTTTGTGAAACCAGTGCTTCATGTCCCTGCTACAAATAGCTGATACGCATACTCTGAGATGTGATTTGTGCTCTCACACACACACACACACACACACACACACACACACACACACACACACACACACACACACACACACACACACAAACACACACGCATTTATCTGGTAAAGGCTGGCACAGGTTTACTAGCTATGCCACCTTCTGCCTTGACTATAAGGTAGTTACTGCCACAAAACACTCCCAAAACCGCTACTCTAAGGCTCTTACAAGGGTACCCAATTATACTGAGTAAAATTATTAATAATAAGAATGGTAGTTTGACCAATGTAGTAAGGCTTTCAGGGTGGCCACAGAGACACCAAACAGATATGAATACTCTCAAAGATTAAAATATTCTCTAAAGGATCAGCCACAATGAAAAGTTTAAATATATTTAATAATAAATAGTAAAAGTAAAAATATCTATTTATAATGAGCACCAGAGTTTCAGCCAAAGGAAATATTAAAAATAACAGGTGGACAGCTTCACACAGTTACAGAAAAACAATGCTTAACTAATTTCAGTATATTTTTATAACTAATCTCAAGAGTTACTATTCCCTGGTCACTTACTAGAGCAAGGCAAGATGAAGAAGGTGGGGATCCTTAGATGTTAGGTTCCAAAAAACAGACTGCTCTGAGACTTCATTCTCACCTAGTATTAAACATTATTTTTAGTGATGTATTACAGAATGACATCACATACATCTGATTATCTGACTTCTGGTTCCCATGAAACCCCCCATTGATAGAAGCTGCCAGAAAGTAACATCTATGTGTCAATAATACACACACAGAGAGCCTTGTTAAGATCTGCTGCACCTCCTGGAAGTCATAAAGCAATAAAACACTTCCAGTCCTCCTACAGAAGCTAATAAACCATACTTCTTACATACATTGCATCTCTGGCTTCATTCAAAACTGTAAGATAACATCTTTATGACCTAGGCCCAGTAATTTAATTTCTTACTATTTTCCAAAGTTGGAGATTAACCTCGTCTTCCAGTATCCTCTATTAAAACATATACATTTAAACAGTTACCGTAATGCATGTACATTTCTTTTTCTGTACAACAGGGCAGACTGTTGGTACATTTTTAACATAGGCAGCTTTGCAAATACATTTTTCAACACACGCATCTGTACAAATCAGTTTGCTAAACAAATGGCATATAATTCTTTACAAAATTCCAGCTAGCTGTGCTGACATATGTTACACATCCACTGCCCTACTTGTCTTGGCATAGCTGGCAATACCTCATGTTGTCACACAGTGTATTTTTTTTTGCAGGGGGCTGTACTTCCCTGCTTCCCTTGATCGCCCTGATGTGGGAGCTCTGCTTCCATACCTCTGATCTCTAAATATTCTTCCTCTGCGGTCCTGCCAGTTAGGAGAAAAATGAATAAATATATATTTCCTTTTATCTACTAAGCTTCTGTAGTGACTTGAGTTCTAGTAGAGTGTTTTGTAACATCTATGTCTGAAAGAAAATGGCTTCTTATTAACCAGTGTGCTGAGGTATGGTGTTTGTAGTGCATTGTGTCTGAAATATTAGCAAAGTATTCTGAGCAAAGATTAAGTGCATTAATTTTATTATTATTATGGTTGACAGCTAAAAAAAATTTTTTTTTAACTTTATCATTGTCCTTTTACAGTGACCTTTGCAATGCACAAAAATGTTCACAATAGACTACCGCATCTAATAGGATATAGCTTCTGCCTTTCCCTTGAATGCTAAATTTACCCTTGTTCTGTTTGTAGCAGCCCTGAACTCAGTAATTAGCTTCACAGGTTATTAATATGGTAGATGCAGGACTGGTTTTAGAGTAGATAATGCCCAGGGCAAAAGTCAAGGATGGGATCCCTCTACTGACCCTCATTCAAAGTATGAAATGGAAGATTTCCATATGGGTGTACTTTGATTTGTTGGACAACATCATTAGTATAGCAGAATAAATAAAAGGATTAGCAGGTGTACTTTATCTGGGGAACAACCTCTGCAGAGTACAACTCTTACACTTATAAGTTTACTCTAAATAGACAGAACAAGCAAAGAGGCTGTCACAGTATGCTATGGTTGGTAAGTGCTGATATATTTAAGAAGGAAGTGAGTAATGGTAACATCATAAGCTATAAAAGATTTATAAAGGAAGGAGTGACAGCGCAGGAAATCAGTAAATATTTCTGAAATAAGAGAAGGGAAGGAAAGGAGTAACATCAAAATGACAGGTAACTCCTAAGAAATGCACTATGAACACCTACTTTAAGCTTGTACCTTGAGTATCATGCTTTGTCATTATGTGCTGATATGAAACAAGAAACTGTCATACTGACTGGTCTGTTCATCGAATTATGCATACCAGGAAGCCAGTTGTTGAGTGGTTCAGAGCTGCACTGTGAGTGAGCCAACAAGTGAGAGGAAATCAGAGCAGCCATTGCTCATAGAAGAGAAGTGGAGTAGATGCTGCAAAGCAGCTCAGTGGAGAGGAATGCTTGTAGCCTCCCAAAGGAGTTGAGGCCCAAGGCAATTGTGCTTTTCACCCTCCCTGCCAACCATGGCTGGAGAGTCAGTCATTTGTGGAAGATAGGCAATAAAAAAGGACAAACAACATAGTCCTGTTTCAAAGAGATTCTACAGTGTTCCCTCTGCCAATCCAGCTCTCATGCTGTACATGTAGGAAGTCTGTCTTGTTGTCATTACCTACAAGTATATCAGAAAAGAGTTAACCTACTTTGTACTTATACTTTACCTGACTACCATAATAAACCTTTTTATGCCTCATTACGTTGGCTTACAATCAACATTAAGAGAACTGGTCAGCATGTGAGATTTCAGTTCTGACTGGAAGCCCTCCTTCGAGCATTTTTCACATCCTACAGCACCATTATGTGGATGGACAGCTAAGAACATGTGAGATAAAGCATTCATGTTCAGATCATTGTACTTTGATCCTGTCAGAAATGTAGCAACTAGTATTCTGTCAGATACAATGTGTGACCACTTGTATTTGCTATTTGACATCAGAGCAATATTTATAAACCACATCAGTACTTCTTCTTCAGAATGCTCAGGAGATTCACAGCCAGTAATATTTGATAAATATTGAGGATCTGCCTTCTTGATGGTCATTAGCAGCGTAGTTGTATCATGAAGTAAACTCTAGGTCATTACCTTTGATCACATCAACAATTACAGTACAGATGTCCTATAGAGACCAATTCTGGCATCAGTACCACAAAAACAGAACTACTGTGGCATCTTTCAATCTATTTAGAGAGGTCAGGAATTACCTTGACTATGATACTGAATATTGAGAGAAACAATACTTTACTTCCAGTTGAAATAATTCTGTCAAGAACACCTGTTGTACTATGGTAGATCAAAATAATTAATCTGAATATTTTAATTGCATTTTGACAATATATCATATATACTTTTCACTTTCACTACAGATATTAACTTTTGCACCAAATCTTGTAACCCCCCCCCCCCTTCAGACTACCCAAATTAGTCATAAAATGCTGACGCTTAAACCTTATTCTGTCTCTGCTGATTCAATACCTTTCTAGTTTTAATGGAAAACTTCACCTTCAATACATTTTGTTTAAATGCATCACTCCAGGTGCTTCTTATAAAATGTTAATATGTTTTTCCACAAAATAGCCTACACTGGGCTTGCAATATTAATTTGATTCTGTTTTAGTGCTTTCTTGTCCCCTTCCCAAAATCCATTTCAGGTCCCCTTTATTTGAGTAATGCTAGATGTAAGAAAGTAAGCTTTGTGAGTCAGAAGCATATCACACACCTTCTATAGCAGGAGTGCCTATGTTTTTTCGTAAATTACCAGGATATACATTTCTGTTAGAACCTGATTTAAGCTATTGCCAGCAGTTATACAGCATTAGTCAGTAAAAATAGCTAAACTGCAAACTTTTCTAAGGGTTGCCATTTTGTAGTCTCCTTGAGAACTGACAGACCCTCCAACACACTATTATTACATTTGTGGCATTGTTGACCAAACGCTAAGCATTTCTGTCTTTTAGATTCATGATTTCCACTGCAGTTATGACAGTTAACAATGAAATTAGGTTGGGGCACATGCTTGGAGTTTGCTGACTCACCGTTATGCTTCACTGAGGCTGTGCGATTTCTGGAACTTGCTAGAAAGCTCTGGGGGTTACCTGTGGTTGTGGCAGGGGTTACATTAACTGCCATTTGCTTGGGCCTGTCTCATTTAACCACATGCTACATACTATCAATGTGAGGCTTAGAAGTTACTGGAAACTTGCCTTTCTCATTTGTAAGCATATTCATGTGCTTTTCTGTGAGCTCATATATCTGACAAATCTCAGTGGCCTTATTCAAAGTTAAATCACTGTCACAAAGCAAAATCTTCCTCACAGCATCATCTTTAATATTGCACACAAGTCTGTCCTTTATTAGCTCATCCCTTAAATCACCAAATCTGCACGTTTTAACTTTGTTTCTCAAGTCAGTTATATATGCAGCCAGAGTTTCACCCGGCATTTGATTCCTTGTGTAAAATAGGTGCCTTTTCATTGTAATGTTGGTCTGGGAGTTGCACATTTGTCTAAATTTACATTTTAAGCAGTTAGGGTCCTCCCTTGACTCAGCCTGTACAACAATATAACGGTTCTCCCCCTCTCCAGCAAAGATAGCAGGTGCATACACAAATGAACTTTCCCTTTCAATGGCTTTTGATCCAGCTACATTAAGTAAAATAAATGCCTTTGTATGTTCATCTTTATCAGAAAATGCAGCCTGTATGAAAATGTTGTACTCTTGCTCAAGCACTCTCCAGTTCTCTGCAATATTATTATCAAACACTAGTAGACCTAGTTTTCGAAATCCGTCTGCCATGCCAACAAATACTTATGTTTGTGCTTACACTGAAAATATGGCTCTTGTAATTATGTATGAATAAATTGCCTCTCTGCAGCTTGCAATGACACACAAATACACAATAAACTCTTTGAAACACTGTATTTGGCAAAATGTGATTTGAAATGGCTGTATTCTGTAAAATAACTTTACGGTAACACTGTACAAACATGCGAACACAGTAAATACAAAAAATACATTTTTTGTGAAAAATGTGGTCACTTTATTTTATTTGTTTTATGCAATTCAGACTTTATTTCAAACATTTTCCATAGTAATTTGAATATTTCTAGCAATATCAGACATTTTGATTTATTTTAATATCATTTAGAGCATTCTGTATGCTTTGTTTCATATTTAGTGAATAAGAAATAGTTTGAGCAATTTTAATATGAGAAATTTGTTTCTGACCTGTTTTGTGAATCATATATACTGCAAAGGACGGTCCACTCCTCTATATTCCACCAACTGTAGCCAGATGCCTCTCAAAGTCAAAATAGAGAAACTGGAGTTCTTTCTGGCCATTAGATATGCGCTTCTGACACCATGTTGCTCGGCTGTCTTCACTTAAAAGGCAAGCAGGTGGGGTGGTTTGTTTAATGTGCTTTATTGTATAGAAATGCATCAGAATATCAGTAAATATAAATATAAACAAACTGATCATCAGACAGAGCTTACACACATACATCCTAACATCTCAACAAGTTACTACAAAATGGCAGTTAGGCTTGCACTTGCTCAGTATTTATACACTTTACAAGCCCTCAGATAGCTTCTTAAAGAGACATACACACATTGATCTACAATATCCTTCAGAAAATGTATGCTAACAGAAATCCTGTTATTCTAACAACTTTCTAAGTTAAAAAGAGCAATATTTAAAATTTATCTCTATTTTTGGGCCTTTGTCCCTCCATTATTTTAGGCTTTGTCCAGATTTCTTGTGCTAAGAGGTTGAGAGGTATGGTATGTAATGCCCTAGCTTTGGGGGGGGGGGGGGGTTTGCAGGTTAGTCAATTAATTTGATCAGGCTTCATCTTGTAATTTGGTTACAGAAGACATGAGCCTGAATCCTCTATACCAGCTACCAGAATGTTGATGGAATTGTGAGTTTGAGTTTCAGTACATTTTCAGGGAATTATGAGCTTCAGTGTGTTTTCATGGAATTGGGCGTTTCAATAGAAGTTTACCGTTGCTCATGCTAAGTCTATTTTCAATGTGCAACTGTTTTGTTTAGCAAATGGCAACCACTGTTAGTGCTGTAAAAGTTGAAAGCAGCGTTAGTAGCAGAATTGCCTTTGGTGCAGAAAGCTGTGGATTCTACTCCCACAACATGTAGATGGAATGCTGGTAGTTCAGTGTCCTTTTGATTGCTGATTATTTGGTGCAATTTAAGGGTGATAGGGGTTCTGCACTCCTGAGTGTGAACTACTTTGTATGAGATGCCCAGTAACTATGAACTTGTCTGTTAGTCATTCCCTATTGCAGTATTACCAGCTTTTCAATTTTTTTTAATGTTACATAGGCAATTAATTCTTCAAGGGCAGCAGGCACTGGATTTGTAAAGTTGTTTGTAAATAGCAACGTCTTCATTAGTTACAGGTCTCTTTAATGTGGAATTATTCAGATGGCTTTTACTTCTGCAGAGATTGTGCTTATTAAATGATATTGGTGGATTGTAATGACATATGTCTGCGTGGCCTTTTATGTTTGAAATTTTCTGAAATAGGTAGTTTTGTCATTATTGGTTCATACATTTTGTTTCATTGCTTACTGGAAGAATGTCCAAAACTACAAATGTAAAACCTTCTAAGAAATGGTGCTGGACTATAATTTAATGCAGTCAGGCAGGTGAATCACATACATGTATACATGGCCCTTAAAATGTGTGCAAGGAGCCTATAGTTTGAAAATGGCCCAAAGGTAAACTTAATCCTGCACTGGCCAGATGCATACATTTTCTTTGAATGTCAGTTTTAATGCTGATTTAAGGGCAGAGAAGTTTACTGGTCATGCCAAGTCTGTTTTCATTGCGAGACTGTACTGTTTGTTTAGCAAATGGCTATTAGTGTTTGTGCTATTTTATTTCAATGCAATCATTGTAGAAGCAAATAAGAAAGCAGTATACACATTGACAGGTTTGAAAAGTGTTTATGGTAACCGGAGAGAAATAGCCAAGTACTGGAATGGCTGGGGGGTGTTGCCACTGGGGGTGTGGGGTGTCGCAGGAGGGCCTGCTCTGGGAGGCCCGATTACCCTGCCTAGGGCCCCATTTAACCGTGATCTGGCTGAGCTCTTGTCTGCAGCCTGTGAGACTTTCTTAAAGAAGTTAAGTAAACTAAGTAGGCAGCATTTCCCTTTGACAAAACCATACTGATGTGGTTCTAGCCTAATAAGAGGTTTGTTATCATAGCTTATGAGGTCAGATATGATGTGTTGCATGGCTTTACAAATTAGACAAGTCAGGCTAATTAGTATGTAGATTCATGGGCTCATGGTGGACCGCCATTTGGTAAAGGCATTACCACTGAAGTTCTCCATAATTCTGAAACAAATCCCATAGTTAAGCTTAGGTTAAACAATTTAAGGAGGGGCTCCACAACAGCACATTTGACACTATTTGGTAGACAGGTAAATTATCAGTGTCCCATGGAAATACTATTTTAGTTTTAGAAAGCACCTTTGTAACATGTTCCCTTGTGATATTTGCTTATGTAAGGGATTTGGATGTTTGTGGATTTAGGGTAGTGGTTTCAAGGATAATGATTGCATTGGAGCTGTCTACTAATGTATTTGCTGTCTCCTGGGACTGAGTGGCTGGGGCCATTTTGAATAAGTTCAGAACACTGCTAAGTCTTACTTGTTAGTTTCCTAATGTGACTTAAAGAAGGACTTATAATTATCCTTTGCTTCATAAGCTAATTTAAATTCATGAGTTGACCTACTAGCCACAATAGTTACTGTTAGTTCCCTACTGGTATTCTTGATGCAGTCTTTTAATATGAGGCATTTTAAGTTTTTTTCTCTGTTCTTTGATAGTTTATTTAAGCTGATGGACCCCAGACTGGTTTGTTTTTAAACTTACCATTATATTTGTCTTTAGTAAGGGCAGTCAGTTCTGCACACTTATCTATATGGGAATAGAGCTTGTTTGTAAAGTAGCAGCTGTGTCGGTGTTGGATCTGGAGATGTTAGAAGTTAATATGGATTTCTCATCATCTGTCTAAAGTCCTTAAATGTAGAATAATTGACTGCAGGGGATTTAGAGATTTTGAAAGGCAAGATTACAAGTTTATGGTCAGAATTAAACAGGGATGGAGAAACTAGAATGGTGGTGCATGCACTGACTATATAGTTAGAACCAGGTCAAAATATTATGCACTGCAGTCATACCTGTCAACCTGTTAGTGCAAGAAATCTGGACAAAGCCTGATAAAATGAGGAGACAAAGTCCCAAAAATAATGACAGATTGTAAATTTTATTTATTTTTATTTCACATTTGCTTACCGGGAAAGTCCGACTGGGTGAAGCCCGTTTTCAGCGAAGGCATTGGGAGAAAAGCTCCACATAAAGGCAAATAGTGTCAAAAGGACATATAAAGATTACATCTACATATGATAAGACAAGACATAAAATACATACAATTAGATATACATGATGCATATAATTAATCACTCTTCCACGTTACAGTAATAAGTACATGTTTAGCAACATAAACACATTGCCTTCTTAGTTAAAATGTATGTGTACAGTGGTTTCCTGTTAGAAATTTTATGAAATTCTAAAACTTGACTGACAGCGAAGATGTATTTTTGTATTATGTGAAATTCCAGAGTTTGACTTACAGCATTTGAGGGGGATGTAGAGGTAGTTGTGAATACAGTAGGAGATGGAGTCAGGGAGGGTAAATTAGTAAGACAGTGGCAGATATTAATTATTATGAGATGGTAAGGTGTGTTGTATAGGTTTAGGCTAACCAGGACTGTTGCATGAGCAGAGGCATGCATTAGAGAAGTGGGTTTTGAGTAGTTTTTTAAAGTGAGCGGTGCTAGAAGTGAACCTAATGGTTTGAGGGTGTGAGTTCCAGATTCTGGCTACATGGGTTGAGAAAAGTGTCTCCAGCAGTATTCTTAACTTTGTTTACATTTAATAGAGATTTATTGGTGGAGCATAGCACTGAGTTATTGGAGTAGGGTTCGATTATGTTTTGGAGGACTGTTTTTTTTTTTCTGGCGGGTAGAGTAGTTTTTGAGCAGTTATCAGCTGATTTTAAGTTATTAAATGTGGACGTTCCAACCAGGAAAGTTGTTTCAGGGCCAGACAGTGGTATGATCGAGATGACGTCTGTAGCAAATTTTGCTATTTTATTATAACAAGTTTCGAGTTTTCCTAGGTCTGTATTCTTCAGCTTGGTGAGTATGGGTGAAGCATACAGAAGGGTAAAGAGAAGATGAGTTCTTACAATGGCTATTCTGGTGCTGTTGGTTAGGAATTGTTTATTTCTATAAAGTGTGCCTATTTTTTATGAACTTTCTTTATAGCTTGGGATATATGTATGTTAAATTTTAAATTGTTGTCAATCATAACACCTAAGAGTTTTGTAGAGGATACTGGTGTGATAGTTGCATTACCTATAGCTTTGATGAAGAAAGGTAGAGAAGGATCATTGGTTCTAGCGGGATGAAAGATCATTAAGTTTACTTTTACTGGGGTTAAGTATGAGTTGAGATTTGGTAAGCCAGGATTCAATTGCAGAGAAGGACCTTTGGGTTATATTTTGAAATTGCTATATGGAAGGGACAGCACATATGAGTGTGGATTTGTAAGTATATTGGACTAAGGAGACAAGGGAAGCAGCAGTGTTAAGGTTATTAGTGGAGAGAATAAATATTGCTCTCATAAACCTAGAAAGTTACTGGGGTAACAAGGTTTGTATTAACATACATTTTCTGAATGATTTGAAGTCTGAAACTCAAATGTACATCATTATTTAGTGCTGTCAACCCTCAGATCACCCCAGTGATTTGCCAGAAAACCACACATTTTATGAGGAATAGATCAAAAGTATGAGGTAAAAATCTGGACAGTTAAGAGGTGTGACTCTAGTTGGTTTGTTAATTATCTGTTCAAGGGAATTATTATTTCTTATGTCTAAGAATCCCTGGGAATACCTGTCATTGCATGTATAATTGCCCTAATTTATGGAGGGATAGTTGAAATCTCGCAGTTGAAGGCATTTTTAGTAATAGGTAGCTCCTCAAGTACACATTTAGGAATCTTATGTGGTCATAATTGTACATGGGAGGTGTTCTGCAGCAGATAGTTTGTCTTGTTTAGAGTAAGTTGGAGTTCATTAAGTTCAGTTTGTGGGTCTCTGGGAATCTGTCTAGAGGTGATGTGGTCCTTGACAAATGTGGAAACACCACCACAGTTTCCGTCAGGCCTGAATACATGGTAGGCACAAAACCCAGGGTTGGGGGAATGCTGTCTTTACATTGAAACCAGTTGACAGTAACTACACAAAGAGGTACGTGTTTAAGCTGTAGGGAAGAGCCACTTTGATATGGTCCAGTTTAGGGATGGAAATGATTAGACAGATAATCTGCTGCATTGGGATGTCCATTAGCCAGACTCTCTTATATACAATGTAATGAGAAATGCACCCCTTCCTTGGCAAAGCAAGTTGAACTGTCAGTCATCTCATCCTAAACTGATATATACTGGACTCCCCTCTCTCAGAGTGACATCAACCACAAATCCAGTTTTTGAAGCCAATCATCTTTTCTTTGTATCTAGATGTCATTTTGGGTGACTAAAAGATTCCGTTCAGGAATAGTGTCTTGCCTGCATTGGACACATGCATACTGAGATCCATCTTCTATCTACATGTCCCTTAGGTTTGTGCAGCTCAAGTCAATCACATCCACATGGATTACCATTAGGTCCTACTTATATTTGTCCAGTGAGTGGAACTGTAGGTCCCTTGCAGTGTCATGGACCCAAAACCCTGTCAATGTACTTGGTATCCTACAGACTGTTAAGAGGTGATCTGTGCCTGGCATACAAGGTATTGTCTAACCCAGTACTGATGGAGTTATTGTGCATCAACAAGTCAAGCGGTATCATAAATAGTCAGTTTAGGGATTAAACCTCTTCTGCAGTATCAACAGAAAGGTTTGGAGGAACAGGTATTTCTCATAGAGGATACCGCTGCTCTGGAACAAACTCCCCATTCATGTAAAACAAAGTTTATCCCTGTCCATATTTAACCGCAACTTAGATCTGTGGATGGGCAACAGAAAATTTACCCCCCAGAACTGCCACTGTACTACTAATGGGCAGAGGTAGCTCCAAAAAGCTTTTATCCTATGCACAGGTCCCCTCAAATTATCTATGTTACGATCCCAGTTATTCTCACTTGGGGGCAATATACAGTTATCTACCATGGAATAGATAAGGTCAGTGTAAAACCAAATGGTATAGGTTAATTCAAGCACCAAAAGGGAAACTGGCTAGACTTAAAATGGCCCGCAAATGCAGGTACCTAGGAGTTGCCTATGAACCTCTTACACTTTTTTTCAAAGAATTTGAAATATTAGATGATTTGATATTTACTTCCTGATAGTGACATTAAAATGGAACTAACAGAGTTAGAGGATCACTCAAGTAGGGATAATCAGAGATTTTTGGCCATTCCAGAAAACATAAAGGGATCTAATTGTAAACTGTTTATGATGACTGCATTTAAAAATAGACTGATAGACTGGGGTTCTGCCAAAAGACATAATGATTATCATACAGTGCACGGGCAGTAACCTTTGAGTTTTTCATTATCAGGATTAACATCCCTCTTTTTCTTGTTTTTCAGCTGAGCACTATACCACCATCCACATTTCCTGATTAGCTCATAATGCCCTTCTGCACTTAAGTGGGGTTTCCTGTAATATAACCACTGGGGCTGAGCTTTTATGATTGTAAGTCATCACCTAAGTCCTCTTTCTCTCACAAACCAACTCATTGACCTTCCATGACAGTAAATTTAAAAAAATCATATACAACCTAATTTGTCTGCTTCTCTGATACTCTCTGCCTTTATTCTTTTTATCAGCCTCTGTTTTTTCCCTCTTTATCATTTGGTCTGTTTTCTTACCTCTCCAACTTCTGCTTTAATTATCCAGTGTACCTCCCTTTTGGCTTTGTGGCCGCATAGCTTTCACCTGTTTAAATTATTTTAAACATAGACTTCCCCAGTACCCTTTATGTCAAACATGTAAACATAACAAAAATTATATACAGATGCGTAGTGTACAGTATTGCTTCCTCAGCCGAAGAAAATTATCCACCCAGGCAGACAAGTCCCCCTTCACATAGTCAATTCCTTCTGTGGAAGAATACCATGGTCTCCTGAACCCCCTCCTGTGAAGCCAAACCCAGGCTGTCCCTCAAAAGAGAAACCATAAAGAAAAACATCTGGGGATATGGCCAAGATGCCAGACTGCTAGCAGCACAGAACTTTAGGTGACAGGAAATTTAACTTAATTTTTGGAAAACAAATTGTCCAAAAATATATTGAAAGATACATTAATATAGGCTTTTTAATATTTTCTAAAAATTAGTACTTAAACAGAAGATTTCATTAATTTTTCCTGTCAAGAAGTTTTCTACACAAAATCCTAACATGAGCAACTCGAAGAACTCACACCAGGAGAGTGTAATAATGAAAAAGGAATTACAAGTTATAATAGCAAACATCCAAGAACTGTTGTTAAAGATGGACAAATTTGAGAACAAAATGGACATTATACAGGAATGTAGTAAACAACTGGACATTCTAAATGAGATGATTAAAAACATTCTGAACAAATATCTTCTACTGAAGAAACTGTAACTTATATAGATGGCAGACTGACAGAAACTGAAAACCATAATGAATTCCTTTTGAAACAAAATACAAAACTAATTGAAAAACTGGAAGACCTTGAAAGTAGATCAAGGAGAAACACTATTAGAATTTATGGAATACCGGAGAAGGAAGAAGGCAATAATATGATTCAATTTCTTAATAACTGGTTATCTACAGCATTGAACATGCCAGAATTCCTGTCATTTGTAATTGAAAGAGCTCATCAGTCTTTAGCAAAACCAGTATCAATGACAGTTTCTCCTAATCCCAGATCCATTATTGTTAAATTTCTGTCTTTCCAGGATAAGGACTTAGTATTGAAATCTGCATGGACAAACTCTCCTATTAAAGGACAACAATGGGATATTAAAGCAGATTGTTCAACCTGCTGTCTCTTTTAGTCCATGTTTGTTGATATAGCCTTGAAAAATCACCCATGCAGCTTTAAAAACTAATCCACTCAACTGTTTTCCCTGTTAGGCTTCCTACCTTTCCATACTGTTTTACTTTCACTTTGAAAACCAAGTTGAAAAACCTCTAGCTGGCTCTGAAATGATGATGTCACATCTGCCAGAGCTCTTGCTCTAGCTACTGGGACGTTTCCTCCCCCAAAGTGATGTAATCCCCACCTGATTTACATGCTGTATAGAAGAGCCAGTGGACCTCCCATTGTGATGTTAGAGCTGCCTTGCCCAGCCCACTCTTAACCTAGCAAAAATGTCAAACTATAATCTCACTTTTCTGAAGAGCCCTACCGATATGTGATAAAGTACAGGCAGAAGCACAGTAACAGCTGCAAAAACTAAGAGCATAAATTTGCAATGACCATGCGTAGACATTAATTGCATGCATGTTTTTACATAAGCAGATGTCTGTCACAATCGACAACACTACATCAGATTACAAGAAGTACGCAATACCATAATTTTCATAAATTACCACTTAAAAAAAGCATGTGGGTGCTGTCATGCAAGTCTGTGAAATATTTCATATTTATAGTGCATCACCTGTTAGCTATTTAACTAAACAGGAAGGAAAAATAGGTGGGAGTTTGATGCTTTGAACAACAGTGATTATTCACAGTGCTATGGAGTTTGGTTCAAAATTTGACAGGAGGAGTGCAACAAAAAATCTCCCACTGTAAGGAAGGAAAGGCTGACAAGAAAACAGTACATTAGTGTGGTCACCTGCTGTGAGCTGTCAATCACATGCAGATAATGGGTCAAATTACCCTTAGCTCTTTGACAGCTAGGAAGGTAGGTGTGAAGGGAGATACCTTGAAGAACTAGATTTCAGCCTTCACAAAAGAAATCAAGTTAGCATTTCTAAGAAGAAAGAGCAATAAAATGCACTTTTCAATTCTGTTCTGTAGCATTTGCACTGCTTGTGTTTGAAGTCATTGAAAAAGGATAACATTTTAACCAAAAGTAGATGACTATAGCACAGCAGTGAATGCTTGTAAAATCAGTGGACTGACAGGAGCTTTAGGGAAAACATGGCAGATCTGATGCAGTTTTTTGGAGACAAACAATGCATTCTGGGGTACTTAGAGGCAGACTAAACAGTCATAATTATTTCAAGATGCCAGACCCCAAGTGGTCAGAGTCAGAAATTGTGTATAAAAATATCTAAAAAGCTCTATACAGTCCCAGAGTGGTGTTAAAATGTAGAAAACACCAAACCATGATGAGATAAATATGTTTTTTGAGTCTGTGGGTGTGGTTGTCCTTTAAGATAAGAGAAAAAGTAATTTATTTTGACAATGACTATACCTCATCTGTCATATCCAGAAGGAAAGAGTGTATACCTCTAATTAAATCTCTAAAAAAAGCTAACATTAATGCTGAAATACTCTTTCCTGCAAGGATATAAATAAATTTTCCTGAGGGAGAGAAGATCTTCAGTTCACAACAAAAAGCATTAGATTTTATCCAAAAGAAGAAAATATTGACTGACATAGAGGATATGGAATGGCCATCTCAAAGTTTGAAGAGACAGGCAACAAAGAATGGATTGACTGTCAAAGAAGGAGCAAATAAAAAAAACTAAAGGACAAATGAATACGACTCCACTAAACATAAAAACTTGGTTACAAGGGACATTATTTAGTTTATTACTGGGAAACCTCAACAAGGTAAAGGTAAAGTGATGTAACTTTATATATATTCTTTATTACCCTTAAATTGTTTTCTTCTTCTTTTCTTTCTTCTTGTTATTTCTTCTTCTCTCATTATAAAGTTACTATTAGAAAGTCATAATTAATATAAGTATACTTACTAGAGAAACACAGTTGTATAGTGCAATCAACAATAAGTGCTATATTGTATAAATATTGTTTGTACTGTCTTTAAGAGAAGTTTTACTGTAAGGATTGCTCAGTTTAAGTATTTATTAAACCTGCATATTAATACAAAAGTAATTCAGGACTTTGACAGGGTGACTTAAGTAATTTAATTGGTTTAAATTAAATGGTAGGTTTTAAAAGTAGTATAATTGTACTCTGATGCTTAAAAAGGGATATACTGTCTTGATAACATGATTAAATGTGAACAGTTCATATTTTGTGCAGTAGAGGCTGTGCAAGCTTTTTTTACTTTTTAAAGAACAAGAAAAAGCTTCACGAATCAAAATTCCCACCGAAAAAGCTTCACTTCATCTCCAGTGACTGTATTAAGCGTGCACGAGCATGTTAATCCTAGTAGCAACAAGTCCCTGAAGCCAGAAGCAAGGAAATACAAGACGATGACATCACACGACCTTTGAACCATGAACCAAAGTCTCAAAATGTGGAAATGAAGCCAAAAACTAAGTGAAAGAAATGGTTTCTACTTATGTTTTGGCTTTTAAAGCCCACAAAGGCATGGATTTCTTATAAAATTTATGATTTGTAAAATGGAGGGTTAATTCAGTGTCTCTTTCATAAGGTTTAAGTGGAAAACTGTAATTTAGTATTAATGTTTGACCGTATTTAGAAGTAATAGCAATATGAGCAAACAAATAGGTTGTGAAGTATATGTTAAGTAAAGTTATATATAGGTTTCTATTTTGGTGCTTTCATGAGTAAGTAGCCACAACTTGTAAAAGGCTCTGTCAGTATGTAGAATATGCATTGCTTTTAAAGTTAATGACAGTGCAGGTTTTGAGGAATTGTTTCAAATCTCTAAAGATTACATACACAGAAGAAATGAAGGAATATAAATATAAAGATAGATCAACACATCAGATGTAGTATAAACTGCTTAAGCTTTAATAGTAAGATATAGGGATTTTTTTCTCTCCTAACTATAGAGATGTCATAGTTATGCAGTGTTATCATTGAATAAATGACATCTGATAATAAATACATTCAGAAATGTGAAAGATGAGGCAACATTGTAAAATATATTGTATATGCTTTCAGGAGCACACTGCATAGAGATATATGTATAAAACTGACTTTATTGGTATTAGAAGGAGTCTCAACAAAAAGATCCTGTCTTTATAATGACTGAAAGAAATGTTTCACTTATGATTGATGTTTATTAAACTATCTGTATATCCGTATATTTATACATTGATCTTATACAAAAAAGACTTCACATCATTTGGTAAAAGTTTATCTTACAGTGCAGTTGAATTGTTTTTATACACAATTATAAAGAAATGTATTTATTTATTTAAGAAATTTATTGTGATTATAAAATATACTTTATAGGTCTGTTTAAATGGGTTGTTTTTAAAATATTTTATTGATTACATATTCTTTGTACTAAGCAGAAGCAAATTGTGAGCGTATTTTGTGTGTAAGATGTGGTTTAGTTAATTGTTTAAACCTGAAACTTTGTTTCATGTCTGTGGGTGTATATAGTTATTGGTTTCAGAGTTCATTAGTGAGCATCTCTTATTCATCCATGATAAAAAATTTCATAACATGCTTCAAGTTAGTGCAGATGAAATGTATTTTAAATGCTCTACATATATGTATGATATATAATGACTTATAAATGGTTATCGTTAAATGTCATTGGTATAAATAATAATACCAGTAGAGCTGGTTTGCTTACGTTTATCAAAATGCATAAAGCTCAGATAATTTTCTTACAAGAAACACATTTATTGAAGAAAGATTTACAAAAATTCTCCTTTAATGGCTATATGGTACTTCCTGACTCTTGTTTTAAGTCTAAAAGAAGGGACACACTTATATTATGGAATAGGACTTGCATAATACCTAAAATTATAAACACATTCTGAGATAAAGATGGAATGTTAAGTCTAGTGGTGTTGGAAATTAGTAGGAAATATTACACATTAATAAATTCATACTGGATACCTGGGTTAGGAACTAAATATGTCAACAAATATCTGGATTTTATTGCTGTATATGCAAAGGGAGAAATTATATTGGCAGGAGTTTTCAATTGCTTATTAACAGATAGACACCTCTAGAAATAGTAAAATAAAATTAACAACACAAGCTAAGAAGCTAAATGATTTTATAACCTCAATGAACCTTAGAGACTTACATAATTTAAGAGCTCAAAATTCACTACATTACAAACACTATTCTTTCAGATTTGGCACACAAATATTGACAAGATTTTTGTTTCAAACAATTTATACTCAAAAGTAAGTGATGTCCTGATAAAGACATGCCCACTGTCTGACCACAATGCAGTTTTTTTAGTTTAACTATGAAAAATGATGATTTGATAATTCTACAAAGAATTCTGCCATATATAACAAAACTAAAAGACTTCAGGGAATGGATTTTAAAAGAAATAGATACATTTATAGAAATCAATAATGGTGAGGTAACAGATATATTATGGGATACATTAAAAGTTTATTTCTATGGCAAAATAAAAGCTTGGTACCTTCAAAAAAGAAAAGAATGGGACAAAGAACTCTTAGAAATACAAAACAATATAGAGAAGTTAAAACTAAATTTAAAATTAAATGATAAAGCAGCGCATATTGAAATTTCAAAATTAAATCAAAAATATTTAGAAATATTAAATTTTCAAGTTGTTATAAACCCTAGACATGTACACAAATTGGCTATTATATCCAAAAATTACAGCAAATAGAACAATACCGCCAAGCAAAGCACTCTTATAGAATCTAAGTGAACCAAGTGAAATAACAATAAAGAGTGCACCATGTAAGCCAAACCGAATAAAACTCCAAAATCTTCAGGTAAAACCAAAAGTCCACACTTTATTGAACAACAGATGAACAGACTGCAGTGGTATAAGCGCTTTCGCGTTGCTTCTCAACGCTTCATCAGATATAAATGCAGTATAAAACCCCCCTCCCTTTATACAAAAAACAGGTAGTGACATCACAACATTCAATAAAACAATTAAAAGCTTAATTAATGTTAATGCTTTAAGGACCTGGAAGTTAAGAAAGGCTTAATAGATAACTTCTCATTAAGCTCAAACCTATGGGCTTGTAACCTCATTATCCAGTGGCTCTCCCTTTCCTCAATCCTATTTTTTATGTTGCCTAGCCTCTTCCCTGTGTTAACCAGTTCTAACACTTGAAAACTGAAACCATGTGTATTACCTAGCTCTGATATATGTTTCAAGTGCATTGACAATATTGCACTTGCTAATTGCATAAACATGCTCTCTGATGCGCTCTCGTAATGACCTTGTGGTCATCCCACATAAAACATCGTGCAAGCTTTGCACGTTGCTACATATACTAGACACAAAGACTTACAAGTGGCATGTTGTCTAAATAAGTACCTCTTGTTAGTTATAGGATGAGTAAAAGTGTCAGTAGTAGATACATACTTACATTGATTGCACATATGGCATGGAAAGGTGCCTATTCTATTGCTCTGAGGCGCATCAGAGTGACAGCGATCATAACATAACAGCCTGTTCAATGAAGGCATGTTCCTATATGCCACCCTAGGTCTTACGTCAACTAAAGAACTAATCGTGTCATCTGCCATTAAAATACTCCAATGCTTCTTGAATACATTCAGGATGCTATTATTTCTATTGGTGAAGGGAATAATAATCCTATTATGGTTATCATTAGTCCTCCTATTGACAGAGTGAGAACGTCTATGTGTTCTATTGATCAAAGGTGCTCCATCAGATAATCTATGTGAGTCACCTAAAGAAATGGCTTCGGATACATGTCTCATGTTGTAACCTCTGGATAAAAAGTTCCTAGTAAGTGTCTGTTTGTGTTCATTATAAGCTGTCGTCTGAGATGTTAGTTTGGAGATCCTGACCATTTGATTGGTAATAATGTTGTTCTATATGTGCCGAGGATGCATACTCTCACGATGTAACAGGTTGTTTCTCCAACATTCCTTCCTATAAAGTTCAGTATCAAAGCCCTGATGGGTATTGATTATTCTAACATCCAAAAAATCAATGGTGTTTAAAGAATAAGTACATTCAAAACTAAGGAAATCTGTGGTACTATTGAGGTATGCTATGAAACTCAAAAGCTGTTCAACAGTTGGCCTCCACAACAAAAACACATCATCTACAAATCTGTTATAAAATACAAGATGGTCAACAAAAACTGAATCTTCATTCAAAACAAAGCATTTTTCCCATTGTGCCAACACCAAATTAGCATAGGCGTTGGCACAAGGGGTACCCATTGCTACCCCTTTTGTTTGTAGAAAATAATTGTCTCGATAGCAAAGGACATTATTTTCTAAAATGATCTCCAAAAGTGACATGTATCTAAAAATTACACGTTCAGATAATTTATAATACACCAACATGGTCCTAACAAAATCCATGCCAGTAGTATTCGGGATGGATGTAAAAAGAGACTTCACGTCTAATGTAACCAATATATCATTCTTACAAAAAGAACAAGATTGGTTAGTTTCTCAAGAAAATCCGTAGTGTCCCTTAAAACATGTTTAACCTCAAGAAGTAAGGGTTTAAACGCCTTGTCTAAATATATAGAAGAAGGTTCAGTCAACCAACCACGGCTGGACACTATAGGTCGCAGCGGTGGGTTAGTTGTGTTCTTATGAATTTTAGGTAAACCTCTGAAAGAGGGCACCAACGGTTTGTCTACCATCAAGTATGTGTATAAGTCATTGTCAATGGTTTCAGTCAGCATCAAGTCATATAGGCTGGCATGAACATCTTTGATTAAATTATTAAGTTTAAGGTTAGATAAGGGTAAATAGGTCTCAACGTCATTAAGCATATTCTCCATTGCATTACAGTAGTAAAAACTATCCATAACGACAACGGCACCACCTTTGTCCGCTTGCCTAATTACAATGGTTTCATTATTTTTTAACCTGTGTAGGGCATTCCTCTCATCAAAAGTTAAATTAAAAAACTCACACTTAGTCTCACTATTGTATAATTCAAACAAGTCCCTTTCTACTGCTTGCTCAAAGGCATCTAACAATGGATGTTGTTGAGGAACAAAGGTGGAAGGCTTTTTACATGTAAAATGGTTACTGTTAGTTCCTGTCCCTTCCTGCCCATAAAGCATCTTAAGAGCTATGTTCCTAGTGAACATTTTGACATCTGCAATGATACCAGTAATGTCACTACAATCAGAAGGAATAAATCCTAGTCCCCTGTTTAAAACCGACATTTCATCCTTGTCTAAAATATATTTAGAAACATTAACAACTAAACATTCATCAGTATCAGTGTCCTTAAAAGGTCCATTCAAGTCTTCGATTTCGGTACCTTTTTGTTGTGTGCAAAGTTGTCTTCTATGCTTTTCCTTTTTACAGCTCTGCCCTGTGGGGACCAAGTTCTCCTCTCGAAGGGTCTGAATGGCAGGGGAAAAGAAGGCGAGCCGTCGCCCAAAGCAAAAAGATCATCTTCCGATTGAATAACAAAGGGATCAAGAGTGATTTGTTTCTTACGCACTTCTTGGCTCTTTTATATCCAAAAAACTAAATAAACAAAATCATATCAATGAAATTAAATACAAATGTAATAACTCAGTTAAGAGAACAACTGATTTAAAGGGTATATTAGAAGCATTTAAAACTTATTATCGATCAATAAATGATAAAAGTCCACTTTTGGAGGCAGATAATGTAATAGATACATTTATACAAGAAAATATAAGCACTAAGATGTCAACTGAGCAAGACAGCATACTAAATAAACAAATAACTTTAGCTGAAGTGAAAGAACAAGTCAAAAACTTAAAGGACAAAAAAGCTCCAGGAATGGATGGAATAATCCCAGAATTATATAAAATTTTCCCTGAATACATAATAAAGATGTTATTAAGTACTTTCCCTACGATCAAACAAAAATTAATAATTCCCCATCTTGGAAATAGTCAGTAATCTCTCCCATTCTAAAATAAGGTAAGGATCCCAAATCTTGTGCTTAATATAGACCAATATCACTGTTAAACATAGATTACAAAATTTTCATGTCCATCTTGGCAAAAAGGTTAAAGAATGTATTACCTAACTTAATACATTATGTCCAAACAGGATTAATCTTACATAGGAAATACAGGATAACATTATTAAGTTATTAACTCTAATGGATATTGCAAACAAAACTAAGAAGCAGCTAACTATTATTAGTTTAGATATAGATAAGGCATTCAATTTCATCAGTTGGTCATATTTACAAAGAATTCTGGATGGATATAATTTTTCTTCAGACTTTACTAACCTAATGATGAAAATATATTATGACTCACAAGCATATGTTAAAATTGGTTCGTGTTTATCCCCACCATTAAAAATTCTTAAAGGAACTAGACAAGGCTGCCCATTGTCCCAGTTATTATTTGCTCTTTCAGTGGAACCTTTTGCTTCATGTATTAGAAATGACTCAAACATAAAAGGATTCCGTGTTCATGAGGATTATTGTTCAAAAGGCCAGTTGTTTGCGGATTATATGTTATTAACATCAGGTGATATAGATGGTTCTTTACAAGGTATTATAAATGCTATAAACAAATTTGAGAAAATCTCAGGGCTTAAATTCACTCAAAATAAAACCAAAACATTATTAATTAATAAGAAAATAAATAGAACCTTACTAAAATATAACTTTTTGTAATTGGGAAAATTATATGTTAGATTATCTAGGCATTATTATAAAGAAAACATGGAAAGAGACTATTAAATTAAATTATACTAACCTAATAGTTATCAGTGACTTAACTAAATGATGGAATAAAATGGTTTTCACTATGGAAGACAGGCTCTCATTAATAAAAATGAATAGCCTATCCAAAATTTTATTTTTTTATACAATCACTGATTTCCCCCACGTAAGAAAATCTGTAAGCAATTAGATTCTGTTACTTACATTCCTTTGGTTCCCTATAAAACCCAGAATAGCTTACAAATGGCATGTTAGAACATGGAATAGTAATGGAATTTGTTTTCCTAATCTAGAACTATATTCCAGATCTGTTATAATCAGTATAATATTGCATTGGATTAAACCAGCATATATTTCAAGTTGGAAGCAATTACATGAGATTCATATAACTGACACTAAAAGTATGGAAATACAATTTAAGGAATCATTCAGAATAAACAGAATCTACTGGATTCTTTGTGAATATTGTCTATACAATAATATGTTTTGTCATTTCTCTTATGGTATAAATAAAATATTTTACATCCTTAAGAATGTAATAGATAGCAATTACAATTTTTAACAAACATTGTTCTTATATTTCCCATAGCTTATACACCAGACTGTTTAGATTCTTTCAACACAAATGAAATGCGGAAACTCAATGACAATAATTTAAAATTCTGGCACCAGTTTATAGATAATAAGAACATCCAATCAATGAACTCTATTTTAGCCAAATTTGATATTTGTCATGATAATTGGGTTGAATGTACATTCATTATGACAATTCATTGAAAATAAAGTGAGAATATCAATTCATTTAGAGGTTGATACAATTATTTACATGGTGTGAATCAATGAGCAGTGAATGTAAATTAAGCACATCACCCATATATAAGATCTGCTTAATTTTGACCCAGAATTCTGGAATTACTCTATGAGGATTAATGGTGAAACTTTGTCTAACGAAAACAAGAAACAGTTATTAAAATCAATATATGGCACCTCATCTTCATTATATTGGAGATTATATACACGGAAATTTATTTATAGAAGTTTCTATACTCCACATTAAATTGATCTCATAACCAAGAGCAAAGAAAGCAAATGCTGGAGGTGTGATGAATTTCTGGAAGCTAACTGGGCTCATATGTTCATTGGATGTAAAACTGTTGCTCAATATTGGAGTGATTTCAGACACTTCACAAAAGCTTTGTGGTCTGATAATTGTCAAATCACTAATTCACTGATTTTATTTAATGTAGCTATTCCAAATGTAATACCCAAATATCAGCTACCGGTCCTTTGGACATTTTTAACAATAGCTAGAAAGGTTATTACATCGAATTGGAAAAATAAACAAGATCTGTTGTTTGTTGAGTTTATTACTTTAGCAAAATCTGTATGCAAAAAGGAAATGCAAACCATTTGTTACTGAACATGTAATGTAACACACAAAAGAATAGCATGGCAAAAACTGAAAAATGTATTAGATAAATATTGACAAGTTTTCATGGATGAGACAAATGTTTATCATGGATGATTGTATATAGTTGTGATATATTTACTGTATGTTTGAAATGTGTATTTCTGCATGTTTATTAACAAAACAAAATAAAAATGTTTTGGGAAAAGAAAAACATCACACTTTTTTCACCTTACCTTACTGAGTCAAGACTCTTGGGTCATCTGGCACCCATCAAAAACTTCTGTTGAGTGATATGTTTTCCTTGTATTCACTCACATTCACACCTTTAATGCAGCATATTGAAAAAATCTGCACTTCTAAACTCAGATCACTCCCTACCCAGGGTCTAAACCTGTCAGCTCTTGGTTGTGGACATCGTCACCTGCTCTCCATCAAATACTGTAAATTTAAGTATTTAATCAAAAGTCATGTCACTCACCTTCTAGAGCCCTGAACTGCTTTACTCTCAAGATCTACAACTGATATTGAGGGCCATTTTCATTTAATAAATCAACTTTAGACATGAGCTTAAGATACTGTAATGTCACAAGAAATTACTCATTAATGGATTAAATTGTTTTTATGTACTGAACTGCTTGTCAAATGCAACTAAACATAAAATGCATAACACATTCTGTCTTGTTAGAAGGTGGCTAACACCTTTTCAGCATTTATAACCCCGTTTCAAATAACTCTTGTAGTCCAAAAATTAATAAAGTCCAAAATATTGTAGTACGTGTAACCAATGAGTCCTCCTGCTATCCATAGTGAGATTTAGCTAGCTGCATGGGTAGCCTCCAGCATATCCCCCCACTGGAATCCAGATGCCATCTTAACTGTAGTGCTTCTTTCACAAGTTGTGAACAAAGATGTATTCTCTCTCCTGTTTGCCCTTCATTTCTGCTGGAATATCAAGAAGGGGTTAATCATCAATCTCTGAGTATTTGTGCTACTCCCCCTTTTAGCCCTAATCTGTTTTCAGATTCCTGCTGTATTTGCAAGGATGTACAGTTCTCTGAGCCACCTTGTACATCTGCCAGTGTCGATTCTTTGCCTAAATTGTGCCAAGGGGGAAAAGCTTTTACAATAATCATATATAGTAATTTATAATAAAACTTTCTGTTTGCATCTTCTGATGGCCAAAAGGAAGTTGTTACACTGCATCCTTGTTTCACTGTCTGCAAATATCCTGGTCTGGTCAAGTTTTTGGATATGACCCCCTTCTCCTGAGTTTAGATAAAATTTGCTCCTTCCAGTCATACATCTGAAATTTTACTGTTATTGGTCCAGGTATTTTCTTCCTAAAGCACTAATCAACTAGACTGTATGAGTTTTATCAGTCTTAATGTATTTTAGCAGCAGTCAGCCATAAACAGTTTATAGTTAGATCCCTGCCATGTGGTTTTCTCTCCTGGAACACTGAACTTCCTCCTCTTTTTACCTTTTCCTTAGTATCCTTCCTTTTCACTCTCCTGCATTTACACGGAGTTGTCATGAACTGTTTGAATACTACTCAAAAACAAAAGTTGTTCGTAGAGCAGCTCTCAAGATACTTTGTATGCTTGTCGGGATGGGAACTCCTTTCAAAGCAGCTTACTTGCAGTTTGCCACATTGGAAGTCTCATATGACACTTTTTTTCTTTTTCCATTTGAGATTATTTTGTCTTATACTTTCTAGTATTTTTTTTCAGTCTGCCATCATATTCTAGTTTGATTCCCTCCCTCCACCATCCACTGTATCATTCATAATGTTTACAAAATCTCTCAGCCTTGTATAATCTGTACAGATGCTCCCTGGAATTCTTCAAGTGATCACAAAATTCCATATGGCAGTTTCAAGAATTAGTATCTTCCTATCAGTGTGTTGAATGTATATAGCTTTGTACTGTATGGATAAAGTCTGATTTAGCAGATGCCGTTGTTAAAATCAAGGATTGGAAATATTTAGTTCTTGGTATTATCGTCACAACTATCTCAACAGTCTAGAGTGGATAATGTTCCTTAAATTGCTTTAAATATTGTGGATCTACAGAGATTCCACGTTTGATTTAATTACAGTAGCCATGCTGTTGACCTTTGGAACAGGATATCTTTATTTTGTAATGTGCATGTACAACTGTCAAAATAGCTGGAGTTATATTAATATTATATTGACCCAAAACACTGTCCCTGTGGACAAGTAAGTTCAACTTTCAAAAACTTGACTTTTCTATTATGACAAATTTCCTTTGAGTATGTTAACATTTAATGTGGCCTTTTGTACTGTTTCTCAATTAAATCATTGCTGTTTTCACACTGATTACTTTTCAATTTTACTACTTGACTATAAAATCCATTTGCTTCATGAATGCACAGATTATCTGCTTTACAAATGTATAATATACGCCTTTCATGACTGTGTGAATTATTTTCCTTCACAAATACATGATTAATTCTTTATATGAATGTGTCAATCATGCTTTTGCAAGAATGCATGAATGTTAGCACATAAGTTGCCCAGTTTAATTTCCTTCACTGTTTGCATGCTGTTTGCACATTAAACCTAATCAAGCCTAACAGTTCACAAGTAGCTGTACCTGGTATGTTAGCTTGTTGCTGAGACACAGAGTTCTGTTGTTATAAATACAGGGTAGCTTGTTGCCCTTTTGTATGAAAATACGGCCTGAATAAGTCAGTAATGTAACTGATGAATCCTTCTCTGTACCATGCAAACCCAATGCTCTGAATGCATTTTCTGTTAACTATGCATCATTAACTAGGTGGCTTTAATATTTTTGCTATTAATGTGTAGTTCTTATTTCCTTGTAATGTTCACATGCTTCTGAATGTTCTATAGTCACAGTAATGCATTCATAAGTACTGCACAATCATCCCCATCAGAGCAAAAAACTGTTATTTGTACTTCTGTTTTCATCATTTAGTTGCAAAGCATTTCTCAGGCCATGTCTGTCTTTATTTTTCCTTGTCATGCTTTCAGAAAATGGTTCAGTAAACTATATTGTCTGTATGTTTTAGTCATCATGGACAAGCTTTAGCCTCATGCATGTAACTGCATCTTAGGCAGCTGTTTCTCCCTTATTACCACTGGCATAATAATCACCTACTTTCTTGTTATACTTTTTCATTGCTGTGTGGCGTCCACACTATGCCACATTATTGTAAGTGTCAGCAGTCTTTTTTTAGCCTTATGTCACTGTCTTTTTCTGCTCAAGTTTAATTTTGCATACAGCCATTTTACTCTGCAAGCTGTCTCATTTAAATTATTATGCTTTATATACCTTCATAGATTTATACATTTTTTTAATCTGTTTCACCCAAAACTTTGCTTCTCAGTTTATCATTTTTATGTCATGGACAATTCTTTCATTATTAATGAACTGTGTAGATCCCCAGTTGGCATCTGAAATGTTGAGTGCTGACAAGCGGGGAAAAAAACAAAAAGACTGAAAGCATAGAAGAACAAATCTCGAAATTCACTCTTTTCATTAAAAGTTCTTTTTGCAGGGAAGCACACCCCCCCTTGTACCCCTCCAAATGTAGGGGGCAAGGCCCCCCCGAAATTATATATACCAACTCCAAGATTGCCATACCTTGGCGGGGCCATTATCCTGATGGACAAGAACATATACATTAGCAGAATTAAGTCTTTATTGGGGCATTATGCTACTTATGAATGCATTACTGTGAGTAATCTGAAAGATATCCTAGCGCATGTTAATGATGATCTATCAGAATTAAGAACAAATTACATTTTAACAGATGAAATTTTGAATTTCATCAAGGTAGAACATCTAGTAGTACTCATTTTTAAAGCACTACCAAAAATACATGAGGATCAACAAGACCCACCCCTTAGACCAGTAGATGTTCTTCATCTCACATTGCTGCAGTCCTTACATATGGGTAGTCCGCTGTCCTCGGTCGGCCCGAATACCAAAGTATTAGGCTGACGTCGGTCATGGGCATTCAGATCTGACATCAGAGCGTCAGGGTATAAAAGCGCATGACCGACGTCATATCCTCAGTCTTTTTTGCTGCGTGGTCCGATGCAGAAGCAGCGTTTGCAAGTGCCGTTCAGCGTTCTGAAATTTTCGTATTCTGAGTTTCAGACCGAAACCAAGTTGGGCTAAGTACCCCGTTGGGGAATATTTTTGTTTTTTCTTGCCTCAGTTAATTCCGGATGTCAGAAAAAGTGAATAATTGTATTTCTTGTGGGAAACAGATACCGCATAGGGATTACCACTCTCTTTGTATTCCTTGTTTGGGTCCTGAGCACGACGTAGTCGGGTGTCGCTTTTGTGCTAGGTTTAATAAGCGCACCATTAAACGTAGGTTAGATTGCGCTAGGCTTGTCTTCGGTAAGCGGTGTAATTATAATATGCCGTCGGATCCTCCGACGCCCGCTACCGCGAAGAAGCGCAAAGACAAATCTTTAAAGTCCAGGCAGGATGAGTCGGCCGTTCCGGACGCCGGTTCTTTAGAAACTACGGTGGAATCTGTGGATCCAGCCGAGGTTTCAGTTGAGTCTCAGGGGGAGGCTTTGATTTTGCAAGATGTGGCCTCTCAGGAGTCAGGTCAGGCTGAGGGGGCCTCTCAGGTTGTTGTTCTCCCTTCCTTGCCTAAGGTGGTTAGGCCTTCTCCTTCTGTCTCTAAGGCTCCTTCCAAAGGCAGGCCTGGTTTACCTTCCACGGGTGTCAGTCCTAGTTCTGCAGGTTCTGTGCCTAAAAAACACATGCTTAAAATAGCAGAAGATTTAATTTCTTTAATCAGAGGTTCTATGCCCCCTCCTGATAAGAGGCCTAGGGTGGAGCCAGAGGTGGAAAGTTTGGAGCAGGCTTCAGATTACTCAGAGTCTTCGGCTGAAGACATTCAGGATTTTCCTCCTTATTCTGATTCAGACGCAGAGGATTCCACTCCTTCTGCTTCTCCTCCAGAGGATTTTTCTTTTCGAGAAACCCTGCATTCTATGAGGGAACATTTTAAATGGGAAGGTCAGGATTTCTCAGATTCACGAAAGAGGCTTAGGGAATTTTTGTTTTTACCTCAACATAGGCCCTTGGCTATACCTCCTGTTTTGGATGTTGTTCAAGACGTTTTCTCCGAGGCTTCCCTTAATCCAGACTCTCTGCCTCCTGCGCCAGTTAAGCCAGACAGGTATTACAGAGTACCTGAGGCTCATAAATATCTGTATAAGAGTCCAAGGGCTGACCCAGAAACTATTAGCCAGGGACCTAAGGGTGTCAGGGCTTCTGTTGTAAAGAATCCAGTTCCTATAGATAATGATGCTAGAGCTTTGGATAGATGGGGTAAGAAAGTGTATACCTCTTCCACTTTAGCAATGAGGGCTTTGAATTGCCAGTTTCATATGTTGAAGTATCAGAATTTTCTCCTTACTCAACTAAAATCTAGAGTGGATGCTTTGGCAGAGGGCATAGAGTGTAAAGAATTACAGGATTTGGTGCATGCCTCTGAACAGGTGGGTAAGCATTCTTTGCAGTGTGGTTTTGATGCTTTACAGGCTTCTTCCAGGGTGGCTGCCACTGGTACTGTTATTCGCAGGCACGCCTGGCTTAAGGATCAGAATTTGTCAGAGCATGTTAAAACTAGAATTTTGGATGCTCCTTTGCAGTCTGAAGTTTTGTTTGGTTCTCCTGTGGAGTCTGTCTTGAAGAAAATGGAAGACAAGGCTAAGTCTATGCAGACTGTTAAAGATTTTTTGCAGGTACAGCCTCCTAAGTTTAGCAGGAATTGGCCTACTAAGGGATGGGCTTATCCTTCTTCTGATTTACAGTCTAGAGGTAGATCTAGACGTGGTAGGGGCAGAGCTCAGAGTTCTTTCAGGCCTAGAACATGGAGTTCACCTGCACAATCTACAGGTGAGGGCAGGGGCCAGTCCTTTCGTAAACAGGCCCAATGACCTGCATCTTCAGCTGCCAGATTCTTCCTGTCTGGCAGCTCCTTTGGGAGGAAAGTTGGCACTCTTCAAGCAAAACTGGCTTTTAATCACCCAGGACAAATGGGTGTTGGACATTATAGACCGAGGCTACAAGTTTTATTTCCATACATTGCCTCCTTTCAAAGGCATGCCAGACGTTCCTCCTCAGCAAAGGGTAGAGGCTCACAAGCAGATTTCTTTACTTCTTCAAATGGGGGCTATACAGCAGGTCCCTCTGTCAGAAGTGGGCCTAGGATTTTATTCTTGCCTGTTTCTAGTACCAAAGAAAGGAAACACTTGGAGGCCAATTTTGGATTTATCTATCCTCAACACATACCTGGACATTCCGAAATTCAAAATGTTGACATTGCAACAACTTCTACCTCTGTTGGGCAAAGATCACTGGATGGTAACTCTGGATCTCAAAGAGGCTTATCTTCATGTACCTATCAGGCCCAGTTGCAGGAGATATCTGCGTTTTCGGGCTGGGACTTTACATTATCAGTTCTCTGCATTGCCCTTTGGCTTATCTACTGCGCCCAGGGTGTTCACAAAGGTTCTGGCTCCAGTGATAGCCTTCTTACGGTTAAAAGGAATACAAATTTATCCTTATTTGGACGATTGCCTGATTCTTGCTCAAGACAAGTACGAACTTCTTCATCATCTACAGTATGTGATGGCAGTGTTAAGGTGCCTAGGGTATTCTGTGAATGAAACAAAGTCCAGTCTAGTACCCTCTCAGGAAATGTGCTTTCTGGGTGTGAGACTGAATACAGCTTCCCAGATGGCCTTTTTGACCCCGGACAAGCAAAAGAACCTTACACTTTACTTCCATCAATTGTCTCTACGGTCCAGGCTGACTGCAAGGACAGTCCTTCAAGCCTTGGGGTTCATGGCATCTTGTATTCTGGTGCTTCCCAATGCCAAACTGCATATGAGGAAGCTACAATGGTATCTCAAAAATGTATGGACACAACACTGCCAAGATCTGGACACTGTCATTCAAATAATACCTTGCATTCAAAAGGAATTTTTGTGATGGGCTCAGGAATGTCACCTAAACAAGGGACTCTCTGTGACCCGACCAGAGGTGAGTCAGATTTTAACGACAGATGCCTCGGACAAGGCTTGGGGAGCACACCTCAATGGAAAATGGGTTCAAGACACATGGCCTGCCAGACTTCAACATTTACATATCAACTTGAAGGAGATGTTAGCAGTCCAATTTGCATTGATGGCTTTCAAGGATTTACTTCACCCAGGGCAAGTGTTGATTCTAACAGACAACACAACTGTCATGTGGTACATCAACAAGCAAGGGGGAACCCATTCGCACCCTCTTTGCAGGCAAGCAATGATTTTGTGGGAGACTGCTCTCAGTTTACACCTCAATCTTCAGGCAAGGTTTCTACCAGGAGCACAGAACTCCTTAGCAGATGTTTTGAGCAGACAGATAGTGGATCCCCACGAGTGGAAATTGGATCCTCATGTATTTCGAAAATTGACAGTGATATGGGCAACTCCAGACATAGATCTGTTCGCTTCTCCACTAAATTACCAGTTGCCAAAGTTTTGCACAAAAATGTTTCATCCCACAGCTTGGAAAGTGGATGCTCTATCATTCAGTTGGAGCAATCTTCATGTCTATGCCTTTCCGCCTCTGCCTCTCCTCCCCAAGGTACTCTTGAAGGTTAGACAAGACAAGCCCTACATGATTCTAATAGCTCCAGATTGGCCTCGGCAGCACTGGTACCCTCTGCTGAGGAGTTTAGTACGGGAGCCTCCATGGCCTTTGCCTTTGATTCCACACCTTTTGTCTCAGGAGGGCAATCATTTCCTCAATGTCAGGATTCAGTCCCTGCATCTAACAGCCTGGCATATTCTGTTCTAGAACCTGGAGGGTCGCAGCTTCCTCAACAAGTTTTGAATGTTATTTTGGAGGCCAGAAGGCCTAGTACAAGGAAAGTTTATGCTGATAAATGGAGGAGATTTTTAATTTGGAGCAAAACAAAGAGCTTTGATGTTTCCAGGCCTGATTTAAGTGTTTCTCTTCAATATCTTACAGAATTATTAGACAAGGGTTTGTCTTTCTCCTCTATAAAAGTTCATGCTGCAGCCATTTCTGCTCACTATGACTGTGACCCTCCATTATTCTCTCATCCTTTGTTTAAGCAATTTCTTAGAGGGGCAAAGAACATAAGACCCCCACGTAGAGCCCCTACTCCTGCCTGGGATCTCAATTTTGTGTTGGAAAAACTTACTTTACCTCCTTTTGAACCTGCAGCTACTGCCGAGTTAAAGTTTTTGTCTTGGAAGACTGCTTTTTTGTTGGCCATTACATCTGCTAGAAGGGTTTCTGAATTACAGGCTCTTATGGCAGTTGAACCCTTCCTAATTTTTCATAAGGATAGGGTATCTCTGCGTACTAATCCTACTTTTATGCCTAAAGTGGTTTCATATGTGGCCTTGAACCAATCAATTCATTTGCCTACTTTTTATGCAGATCCCCAAAATAAAGGGGAGAAAATTTTGCACACTTTGGATATTCACAGGCAGTTGCGTTATTATTTGAGCAGGACTAAAGGGTTCAGACAGTCTCAGCAGTTGTTTGTTTCTTTTGCTTTAGGTTCTCAGGGGAAACCTGTTTCAAAACAAACTATTTCTAAGTGGATTGGCTTTTGTATTGCTTTTTGTTATTCTCATCATGGTAAGGAGATTCCGGCTGGAATCAGACCTCACTCTACTAGGGCTACTGCCACTTCTACAGCTTTTTTAAGGAGAGTAGCTACTAAAGATATTTTGGAAGCAGCTACTTGGAGTTCAGTGCATACTTTTTCTAAACATTACCACCTTCCTCTTTACTCCAAATCTAGGGCTGGATTTGCCACTGCAATCTTACAGGGCATTTTGGCAGCTCCCAATGCTTTATGATTTTGCCAGCCTCCCTTTACCTCTGCTTTGGGATTCTACCCATATGTAAGGACTGCAGCAATGTGAGATGAAGAACATAGTACAGTTTTGTACCTACCATAAATGTAGATGTTCGAAGATCCACATTGCTGCAGTCCAATTTACCCTCCCTCCTTCCCCTCTGTAGTTTGGAATGGTTGTATGGTTTGGGTGGTAGCTGTTGTTTGTACATGCCTTTTGAGAAGTATTCTATTTTTGGCTGTGGCCTTTCTTTTTAGGGCCTTCTGACATCTGGGGCAAGAAAAGACTGAGGATATGACGTCGGTCATGCGCTTTTATACCCTGATGCTCTGATGTCAGATCTGAGCGCCCATGACCGACGTCAGCCTAATACTTTGGTATTCGGGCCGACCGAGGACAGCGGACTACCCATATGTAAGGACTGCAGCAATGTGGATCTTCGAACATCTACATTTATGGTAGGTACAAAACTGTACTTTTCTGGCAGGGGTTGGGTCACTGAGTATTGTTCTATATGGGTAGAACAGCAGTTGAAATCTGTTGTTTCCACCATTCCTAGAATTTTGAAAGATAGTGCACACTTTCTAACTACCCTGTATGAGTTTTTATCAGGTAAATATGTTGATACCCCTTTAATGTTGGTTACTCTAGACGTAAAACATTTATTTATGGTTATTTCCAATGGTTATGGAATACAGGCAGTGCAACAGCTTTTAAGGCTTAATGGAATTTTGGATAAGAAAAGAATGACACAGGTAGTATGTTTACTGCAATTAGTACTGGAAAACAATATCTTTGTTTGAACAGCAACATTATTGACAGAGATAAGGGGTTGCCATGGGCACCCCCTGTGCCAATTCAAATGCGAACCTGGTGCTTATCCAGTGGGAGGATGAGTTTTTGTTCAGTAAAGATTATGAATGGAAACATTCACTCTTATTCTATACCCGCTTTGCGGATGATGTCTTCCTGTTATGGGAAGGCAGCGTTGAAGCTTTGAAAAATTTTATATCTTATTTAGCATCCACTACTAACTTTTTGTGTTTTACTATGCAGTACTGCTGTAATGAAGTTGATTTTTTGGATGTTGTGTTACAAAGGGATGAGTTGAATCATTTTAACACCAAGATTTTAGAAAACCATTCTGGAGGAAAGGCCTACTAGCTAAAGATAGTATGCACCCCAATTATGTTTTTTGTAATGTTATCAAAGGGCAGGCTGTCAAAGCCTCATGGCTTTGTATGAATGAGGGTGATTTAAATCAAGAATTAGAAGCATAAAGCCCCAGGGTTAGATGGGATAATCCCAGAAATATATAAAATTCTTCCAGAGCACACAATATAATTATTATTAAACACATTCTCCATGGTTAAACAAGGCTTAAGTTTCCCTCCCTTGTGGAAGTACTCAATAATTTCCCCCTTCTGAAACAAAGTAAGGACCGACCCTCAACTATGTGAATCCTATAGACCCATATCATTGTTAAATATAGATTATAAAATTTTCATGTCTATCCTGGCCAAAAGACTAAAGAATATATTACCCAATCTAATACACTTTGATCAAACTGGCTTTATCTTACATAGAAAAGTACACAACAACATTATTAAGCTACTATTTCTAATAGACGTTGCAAAAAAATCAAGAAACAATTCACTATTATTAGTCTGGATATTGATAAGGTGTTTGATTCCCTTAGTTGGTCATACTTGCAAAAAATCTTTAAAGAATTTAACTTTATGTTAGAAAAATATGTATTAATGTGTGTATGCTTAATGCTAATTAGAAACTAAATAAGTTAACATGTTTTTCATTCTATTTTATATGCACTGTTTTATATACAGTTGAGTTTCATATGAGACTGAAAAGATGCGTTTTGAAACTGCAGTGTGCTTTCTGAAACTTGCAAGATGCCCTCTGACCTAGTAATTGCTAGCACAGCAATATTCATGTTTATGCCTTTTGGAAAATGTACTTGAGAAGCAAGTGATTATCTGCTAGGTCAGGAAGAAATGAATGAACAATGCTATATTTTGTAATGTAATGATTTTGAACAATCAGCTCTGTTCAAAGTATGAGAACATACACAGCTGCAGAAGTCAGAGATAACATAGACAAAGGACTGTTAGAGAAATGAACTGCAATCTATACTTGCTTTGTGCTTGAATTAGCCATAGTACCTTGAATGGTAACATTGCATATATCTAACTGGTGGTAGCCAAGGCCACATTGTTTTTCTTAGGAAGTTTCTCACAAAAATTGATAGTACAAGCAGAAAATCATGTACAAAATGATGATGTTAAAACTTGTGATTTACTACGTCAGCTTGGTAGGCAATGTCTTATTAGAAAATGTATAAAAATGCTTGCATTTCCTGGTTCCATTCAGACAAACTCTGTATTAGCACGTTTTTGTCTCCTTGCTGCAAGATTAAAGTGCCTTAACCTGAACCTACCGTGTATTGATCATTTTTAAAGTATATTTTTCCTTTGACAGTTTTGGTCCTTTGGACCGGAAACTATCTCTCACTCTAGGCTCAGGTCAAAATTGGGCCCGGTGGCATGTACCCGTACAGAGAAGAGGCCACATCGGCTCTTCTGCTTTGAAAGACCTCTGACTGAATTGTCGTTCGAAAGAGGCCAGCCACTGTTTCTGATCTGGGATTGGAGGACGAGTCAACTTTCCGGTGGATCAATGCACGGAGGGTCAGGTAAGGAGGAATTTACCTTTTTTCTGTTTTAGATCAGGGACTTGTTACAGTATTGTTTTGTCAGGGAGATTTGCATGTGCAGATCAGGGACAAAAAATTGCTGTTGTGTCATAGATCAGGGAAACAGAATAGGTAGGCAGTTATTCTAGATAAACTGTGAAAAGGTGTAAATCGTGGTACCACGTGATAAGAAGGGTTACGTAACAATTTTTAACTTAGCTAAGGCAACATGGGAAATCAGTGCACAAAAAGTTCACGAGACCCGCCCCTAACCGTAGACACAAAATATATGCAATTACAGCGTGCCGATAATGTTAAGTATTATACAAAATGGGTTGATAAATATAAATTTGATGGTAATTTAGATAA
The DNA here is from genome assembly GCF_019279795.1 of Protopterus annectens. Lineage (NCBI taxonomy): Eukaryota > Metazoa > Chordata > Ceratodontiformes > Protopteridae > Protopterus > Protopterus annectens. Next base: position 1,235,447,572 of record NC_056727.1, on the reverse strand, counting down.
ACCTTCACTTATTAAACTTGTTAGACAACTTAAAACAGACGTGAAAGGTCAGCTAAAAAAGCAATGACAGTTAGGAGTCCCTCAGGCACACAGGTGGCTTGAGGAAGCAAACCGCAGGGAACAAAAAATTAAAAATTCAAAAGCAATGTACTTGGATAAAGAAGACAATAACTTGGTAATAGCAACAGCCCCTCCTCCGCCCTCTCCACTTCCCTTACCAGAATATGAAGTGAGTGGACAAGCTGATCCACCTCTGCTATACCCAGCTGTTCCTGCAAAATCAAAACCGTTTGTCAGAGATCCTATCGAGACCAGGTCTCGAACACGCAACTTGAGCGGGGATATTGAATTATATGAAATAAATAAAAATTCACAAGCTATGAGTGAATAAGAGATATGTCCACTCATAGAAGTACCCAATCCGCAGGCAGGACAGGATCCAACTCTTCTAGTATATAGACCGTGGACACAGGGAGACATCCGGAAAGCCACAGAGGGAATTCCCCATCCAAAAGTTAATTTTAGAAAATTCTTAGAAGACTTACAAGGCATGAGGTTAAGTTACCATTTGAATGGAGAGGAATTAGAGAAAGTAGTTAGACAAATCGTAGGTCCAGATTGGCACATGATCAGTGGCAACTGGAATCCCTGTGACGCAGAGCTTAGACCACTCCCACATAGTAATGCAGAACTGGACAACAGAGTGAAAGGTCTGACAGACCGAATCTCTGAGAAATGGAAGCCTAGGGCTGATTGGACTTGCATTAATCAATGTATACAACAAGAAGGTGAAACCGTTGATAGATATTATGCCAGATTATTAGAATGTTTTAATAACCATTGTGGGATGTAGGTACCTGAAGACCAAACACATGACTCCCCATATGAGCAGCAGCTAAAGAATGCATTTTTGAAAGGCAGTATTGCACCCATTAGCAGCTTTATTACAAAGCACATGGTAGATCATCGTACAAGTAGATTACAGTCATTACTTGAATATGCAAGACATGCCGAAAGGCATTTTAATAGCAAAAAGAAAAACAAAACTCAAGTATTTGCAGTAGAAGATGGATCAGACGTCTTTGTAGTACTAACTGGGAAGAAAGGTAAGAAAAATACCCAGGGAAACAAACAATCTGATAAACGATCAGAGGACTTTGAAGAAAGAAAGAAAAGGGGTGAATGTTTTAAATGCGGGAAAAAGGGACATTTGGCAAGGGATTGCAGGCAAAATAAAAAGGTAACCGCAGAAGACAAAGAGGGTGAGGACTGACTGTATGATAGTCAAGAATCACTGGATAGGAATAAGCAAGAAAAGACAAGTGCAAATGTAGTAGAAGGGGTAGAGGACGTGATAGAAGAGGTAGAGGATGTACATGAAATCACAGATAATGAAGAAAATAAAATTTTGGACTTAGCATTATTGAGCTTAGAGCTCTACTTAGCAGAAGCAAAACCAGAAGTTACACTCCTGGTAGAGGGGAGGAAAGTTAAATTCTTGTGTGACTCAGGGGCTTCACGGACCCTGATACATCCTTCCAAGCTACCAGAAAACTCAGAATCACTGGACTACATATTAGTGAAGGCAGCTAATGGACAGCTGTATCGGGAGCCACTCTTCCACAACATAATGATAACTGACCCAGTTTCAGGGATGACCCAGAAAAGCAAAATTGTTGTTTCTGCAAAATGTCAAGTGAATCTCTTGGGCAGAGACCTAATGCAGATATTTGGCATAGCCGTAGTTCCAACTATGCAGGGTATGGTGGCACAGTGACAAATGGATGCTTTTGTAGTGCGACCGGAGGGTGAAACATTTTTTTGGTACAGCCAGGACTTAGTTACGACTGGTCCAGGGGCAGTAACTGAAGAACTGATGAACGTAGCCATCAGTAAATCCCCCTCCCTTGACACTGATAAACAGCATTTGTTGCATTGCACTCTATATTACTGTAACAAACCAGGACCTGTTAAAGAATATGAGCAAGAACTGTTTAAAAATCATGCTAACAGATTAGTATTGCAAAATTTGTACTGGGACACAGAAGGAAACAGTGTAGTAAGCTGTTCATTGCCCCAGGAATTCGTAGCACTTTACAAATCTAATCGATTACCACATGTAAGTTTAACTAAAGATAGAAATTTGAAGTGGGCAGACCTAGGAGAAAAAGTCACAAGGTGGGAAAAGCAGACAGTGTTAGAACTTTCCAAACAGGGAGTACAAAAGCAGAAATTAAATTGGATAACACAGACACACTCAGCTGTGCACTCACAGGCAGGTGAGGATAGCTGAGTAGCACTCTTACTAGAGGAAGAGGAAAAAGCCTTACGAGACATACCAGAGACTCTCTGGTTAACAGGGAAATCAGATGTAGGACTTATTTGTATAGCAGGACCAGTTATTATCACACCAAAATCAGCATTTAGACCTCAAAAGAAACAGTATCCCTTAAGAAAGGATGTGGAAATAGGAATCAAACCTATAATAGCAGCCTTACTTAAGGAAGGAGTCTTAATAGAATCTCCTGATTCACCGTGTAATACACCCTTATTTCCAGTTAGGAAAGTAAATGGAGAATGGCGTATGGTCCAAGATTTACAAGCTGTAAATGATGCAGTTATACCCAGGGCACCTACGGTGCCAGATCCACACACTTTATTGAATGATTTGAAACTCCAACAAAAGTATTTTTCTGTGGTAGATATTAGCAATGCATTTTTCTCAATACCAATACACCCTGACAGCCAATATTGGTTTGCATTTACATTTCAGGGGAAACTGTATACATATACGAGACTACCACAGGGATATTGTGAAAGTCCAACAATATTCGCACAAGAAATGGCAAGTAACCTGGCGGGATTTATCCCACCGAAAGGCAGTCAGATTTTACTTTATGTAGATGACATTCTGCTGGCAGCCCCCACCCAGCAAGAATGCAGAGAGGATACCATAGCATTATTACAATTTTTAGCCACTCAAGGACACAAGGTAAACAAAAACAAACTGCAACTTTGGAAAAAAACAGGTCAAATACCTGGGATATGTAATATCCAAAGAAGGCAGAATATTAGATGAAGACAGAAAAACAGCAATATTACCAACTACCAAGAAGGAAATGATGTCCTTCCTGGGTACTACTAACTTTTGTTGGAGTTGGATTCCAAACTGTGCTTTGGAATCTGCTCCGCTAACTAACCTGATATTCAAAAAGTCGATGGCAGCACAAGATTTATTACAGTGGACACCAGAAGCAGAATCAGCTTTCTGCAAACTGAAACAACTGATAGCTTTTTCCTTAGTTTTAGGATTACCAAATTATCATAAGCGATTTTTCCAAACTGTAGACTGTAAGCAAGGTTATATGACATCAGTATTAACTCAACAGCATGGGGATAAACAACGCCCCATAGCTTATTATTCATCACAGCTAGACCCAGTGGCGCGATCCCTGCCCCACTGTGTACAAGCAGTAGTCGCAGCTGCAATGGCAGTGCAGGCTTCAGCCTCAATAGCATTGTTTCACCCTCTCACATTGAGAGTGCCTCATGTAGTCGCGATTATTTTACTGCAAGAAAAAGTAGCATATCTTTCTCCTGCTAGACATCTTTCCTGTATGACTATACTGTTGAGCCAACCTCATATGACAATTGAACGATGTATGACTTTGAATCCGTCAACCTTGCTTCCAACCCCTGCAGATGGCAAACCACACTGCTGCCTGCAGGAGATTGAGCAAAAGACACTACCTAGAAAAGATCTTATAGATGTTCCCTTGGATGATGCCGAGGTGACATACTATGTGGACGACTCGTGCAGGAGAGGTCCGACAGGACAGAATCTGGTGGGGTATGCAGTAGTTTCTGATACTGAGACTTTAGAAGCAAAGTCTTTACCACACAACTTATCTGCACAAGCAGCAGAATTGATTGCTTTGACGAGGGCATGTACCTTGGCAAAGGGTAAGAGAGTGAACATTTTTACTGACAGTCAGTATGCTTTTTCTACTGTACATGTTTTTGTGCAGCAGTGGAAAAATAGAGGAATGATAACATCTACTGGTAAACCAATTAACCATGCGCAATTTATTTTAGACTTGTTAGACTCTATTCAGTTACCTCAGAAAGTAACTATTTGCAAATGCGTAGCTCATACCAAGCAACAGGATAGGATTTCAAAAGGTAATGCAAGGGCTGATATTGCTGCAAAACAAGCAGATTCAGAAGTTTTTCTTTTGATTGAAGAATTACAACCATCTGAGATTTTAGACTTAGAAATGTTAAAAACGATGCAGACACTTACTACAAATGTAGAAAAACAGAAATGGATAAAACGAGGAGCAATCCTTGAGAAAGGACTGTACATCTCCAAAGAAAATAAACCGATTTTACCATCTAACTTGTTTAAATATGCAGCTTTGTTGAGCCATGGGCAGTGCCATGTCTCAACAGGGGGGATGGTGCAGTTAGTGAATCGAGTGTTTACGACGTATGGATTTACAAACTACACAAAAAAATTTTGTGCAGCATGCCATGTTTGTAACAAGCATCATGCACAAGGGGCATTGAAACCTAAGCAAGGGAGTTTCCCTATACCACCGTATCCGTTCCATACTATTTCTATGGATTTTATAGAACTGAACAAATGTGAAAATAAGAAGTACTGCCTTGTCATTATAGATATGTTTTCCAAATGGGTGGAAGCTTTTCCAACTAAAAATCCAGATGCAGCTACTGTTGCAAAAGTCCTTGTTAAAGAAATTATTCCTAGATTTGGCATACCGGAAAAGATTTATAGTGACAATGATACACACTTTGTAAATCAAACTATACAACAACTTAGCCATTATTTCGGGGTTTCTCTGAAAAATCATTGCGCATACCATCCCCAATCTGCAGGATTAGTAGAGAGGCATAATGGGGTTTTGAAAAATAAGCTTAGGAAATTGATTAGTGAGACACAAAAGAACTGGGTGCACTGTTTACCTCTGGCACTGTTGAGCATGAGAACTGTTCCAAATGCAAAAGGGTTAACTCCTTTTGAAATTCTGTTTGGGAGGGCATATTATACACCTCAATGGAAACCTCTCATGCCTGCAGAGCAGGAGGCTGACAGTTCACTTGCAGAGTATATGAGGCGATTTTTGAATAACAAACTTTTGCAGTTGAATTCTGTTTCAGATAAAGAACAAACCATTGGAAGCAGTAATAGCACCAGGCATGTGGACCTGGGTGAAGGTTGTGAAGAGAAAGAATTGGAGTTCTCCGAAGTGGGAAGGACCGTACCAGGTACTGCTGTCAACACCCACTGCAGTCAAGATCGCAGAGTGAGCATCCTGGATTCATCTGACACTTTGTAAACTGGTTAAGAACTTCGAACTGGACAAAAACCTTGTTACTGTTGTACAACGAGAACAAAATGACCAGGTATAGAACAAACAGAGATGCAGAACAACCTCAGAAAACTTGCATAATCATTCTGATAGCTATACTGATAACATTGATCTTTTTGTTGTGGACTTTCCTTTTCCCAGCCACAAAAGTTGAATTGATTAAACGTGATGAGCCGACCATAGACTGGCACCCAAACTTTAACACTTATCAGGCAATTACACGTGTGTATGCTGAAACTTTTAATGTTTTGAACTGCTGGATTTGCACAGCCATACCAACAGCATACGGGGGGTTATTAATGAGGTCAATGAGACCTGGGAAAATTTGATTTATGACACTGTAGCTATTAAAGCATATGATAGGGTAGCACTGTATTTGCCTGTGACACAAAAGGGAATTGTATGTTTTTATAAGAATGACACAATTCAAGTGGGTTGGAGCAGGTGCAATGTGACTGTACATTACAAATGTTATACCAGAGCAAACAAAATGGGTACAGCTTGTAATTCAAATTATGACTCATTTTTTGAGTCCATGCATAAGACTATTTAACAAGTGCAACGTAATCCTGTACTTTTTAAACAACTATCTATAATAGATAGGAAAATGTTTCATGCAGGGCAGCCGTTTCATAACAAAGTAACTACTAAGGTAGAGGATTGTTATTTTGTGTGGTAAGAAAGCATATAAATGGTTACCTGAGAATTAGTCCGGCAGTTGTTTTTTGGGGTACCTGGTCCCGGCCATACGACACACTGCAGTTTTGCCTCAGGGAAATATTCAAAATACCCGAGATGTAGCCAAGAAAACTGTCAGGAAGCCTGAAAATCCAGTGGGACAGATCGAGGCGGGCTGGAAAGACCATCATACCGTGGGTACCAAGCTGACGCACATGGACTTGAGTGATGCTGTCATATCATGGGCAGGCATATTACCTGCATATGACGCAGTGAAATCGATTTGGGAGCTGCGAAAACTGTCTAAACTTCTCGAGGTAATGAGTAATGCAACTTTTTCTGCTCTTGAATTGATAACTGATGAACTGAATTCTATGAGAACTGTAGTGCTCCAGAACCGAATGGCTCTTGACTTCACCCTAGCGGCGAGAGGTGGTACGTGCGCTTTAATCAAAGAAGAGTGCTGTACGTATATACCTGATCATCAACATGAGATAAACGACCACCTTGAGGTGATACAGCAAGTGTCGGCCATGAACAAACCAGGCCCAAACCCTCTGACGGACTTTTTCCAGAATTTGTTTGGGGGTGGGGTTCCATCCTAATGAACATCCTGATTGCCATTTGTGTGGGATTACTCCTATTAGGAGCATGTATCTGTTGTGGTATTCCCTGCATGAAAAAGTTAATCAAAGAATTTATAGACATATCAGTTTCTGAGACTTTGTATCAAAGTACTGAAATTGAAGAATTGTTAGAATGTGAAACACTTTCATAAGTTTAAACTGAATGACTTTCTTAACTGCAAATCCTGAATGGAAGAGGTTAGGAAAAGAAGCAAACTGTTTATTCTTTTGAAAATAGAATTAAAAAGTATTAACGGGGGGGAATGTTAGAAAAATATGTATTACTGTGTGCATGCTTAATGCTAATTAGAAGCTAAATAAGTTAACACGTTTTTCATTCTATTTTATATGCACTGTTTTATATACAGTTGAGTTTCATATGAGACTGAAAAGATGCTTTTTGAAACTGCAATGTGCTTTCTGAAACTTGCAAGATGCCCTCTGACCTAGTAATTGCTAGCACAGCAATATTCATGTTTATGCCTTTTGGAAAATGTACTTGAGAAGCAGGTGATTATCTGCTAGGTCAGGAAGAAATGATCAATGCTATATTTTGTAATGTAATGATTTTGAACAATCAGCTCTGTTCGAAGTATGAGAACATACACAGCTGCAGAAGTCAGAGATAACATAGACAAAGGACTGTTAGAGAAATGAATTGCAATCTATACTTGCTTTGTGCTTGAATTAGTCATAGTACCTTGAATGGTAACATTGCATATATCTAATCGGTGGTAGCCAAGGCCACATTGTTTTTCTTAGGAAGTTTCTCACAAAAATTGATAGTACAAGCAGAAAATCATGTACGAAATGATGATGATGTTAAAACTTGTGATTTACTACGTCAGCTTGGTAGGCAATTTCTTATTAGAAAATGTATAAAAATGCTTGCATTTCCTGGTTCTAGTCAGACAAACTCTGTATTAGCACGTTTTTGTCTCCTTGCTGCAAGATTAAAGTGCTTTAACCTGAACCTACCATGTACTGATCATTTTTAAAGTATATTTTCCTTCGACACTTTACTTCAGATTTCACTAAATTAATATTAAATATTTATAGTGATTCTAAAGCATTTGTTAAGATTGGTTCATGTCTATCATCCCCAGTAAAAAATCATAAGGGAACTAGACAAGGTTGCCCTCTATCCCCATTATTTTTCACTTTATCAGTGGAACCTTTTGTTTCATTTATTAGAAATAACCCAAATATCAAAGGATTTCAAGTTAATGAGAGATACTGTCCAAATGTTCAGCTTTTTGCTGATGATATTCTACTAACATCCAGTGACATTGAAGGCTCTTTACAGCATATTATGAATGCCATAACTCTATTTGGAAAAATCTCAGGGCTCAATTTTAACCAAAATAAAATCAAAACACTTTTAATCAATAAGAAAATAAATAGCAATTTGCAAAAATACAATACATTCAACTGGGAAAACGATAAGATAGATAATCTAGGAATAAGTATTAAGAATAAATGGAATGAGACTTAAATTTAACTTCACTAAACTGGTAGCTATAATCAGTGACTTGACTAAAAAGTGGAACAAAATGTTTTTCACCATGGAAGACAGACTTACATTAATTAAAATGATTATTTTGCCCAAGATTTTATTTTACATACAATCATTGATTTTACCTCCTCCTAAGAAATTCTTTAAACAAATAAATTCCCTATTACTAACTTTTCTATAGTTCCCAAAGAAATCAAGAATAGCCTATAAATGGCATGTTAGAGCCTGGGACAGTAATGGGATTGGCTTTCCCAACATAGAATTATATTCCAAATCTGTTATTATTAACATAATACTACACTTGATTTCAGCCATATACACCTCTAGCTGGAAACTACATGAAATACTTATAACTTCCTCTGAGAACTCAGAAATCCAGTTTAAGGAAACCTTTGGCTTTAACAAAATATTTTGGATACTCCGTGAATCTTGCTTATATAATAAGAAATTTAGCCACTTCTCACATGGTATAAACCAAATATTTTATAGTTTCAAAAATATAATCAACAACAATTATAGTCTAAAGAACACCTTTTTCATTACATTTCCCATAGCTTATATACCAGATTGCCTAGATACCTTCAATATCAATAAGATGCGGAATCTTAAAGACAATAATCTAATGTTTTGGCACCAGTTTATAGACAATAAGAACATCCAACCAAGGAACTTTCTCTTAGCCAGATATAATGTGTGTCAAGGTAATTGGCTCTGTATTCAATCTTTAAGACAGTTTGTTGAAAATAAAGTGAGAGTGTCAATAAATCTGGAAACTGATATTATACCAAGATTGATACAACTATTCATATGGTGCAGTTCGATGAACATTGAACATAAATTAAGCATATCACCTGTATATAAAATCCTACGAGAGGACTTAATTACTTTTGACCAAGCTTTTTGGAATTACTCCATAAGGATTAATGGTGAACCTTTATCTAACGATAATAAGAAACAGTTATTAAATTCAATAAAAAACACTTCATCATCTTTATATTGGAGACTATATACCTGGAGATTTATTCATAGAAACTTTTATACTCCACACAGAATTGACCTTATAACCTAGAGTAATGAATGCAAATGCTGGAGGTGTGGTAATATTCTTGAAGCCAAATGGGCTCATATGTTCATCGAATGTAGAACTCTCACACAATACTGGAGTGATTTTAGACATTTGGCAAAAGCTCTGTGGTCTGACAACTGTCAAATTACTAGCTCTTTGATATTATTCAATGTCTCTACCCCAAGTGTAATTCCTAGACATCAGTTACCTGTTCTTTGGTTAATTCTAGCTATTGCTCGAAAAATAATTACATTGAACTGGAAAAATAAGCAAGATCTTATGTTTACTCGGTTTATTTCAATAGCAAAATCTGTATGTAAAAAAGAAATGCAAACTATTTATCAGAGATCATCAAATGTAACACACAAAAAACTAGCTTACCAAAAATTGGAGAGATTGTTAGATAAATATTGATTACCTTTCTTGGATAAAACAAATGTTTATCATGGATGTTTGTATATAGTTTAAATAGTTATTATGTTTTATATTGTTTATTTTTAATACTTTATATCCATGTTTATTAACAAAATTTAATAAAAATGTTTTTGGAAAAAAGAAGCTTTGACTGCCAGATTTGCTGAGAGGGGGTACTGCATTAAGGAAGTGGAAAAGCATGTTTCTAATGCTGTACAGAGCAGAGATACGGTGGCAGTACCATGGTTCTCTAAGAAAGGTATTGAATGTAGGACAAGTAACTCAGTGAAGCAGGCTCAGCCTAGAAGTAAGCTGAATTTGTACATTAAGTATAGTAAGCATATAAAAAGGGTTTGTGATGTAAATTGAGGTAACTGGAAAATTTTACAAACGTATGACACTTTAAAAGAAATAGTGGGAGCAGCACCAAATTTTGTTTTTAAGGGGAACAGGAGTCTTAAACAGATCCTGTGTGGCAAGAACTATGATAAGAAGAAGGTACTTGAACAGCAAGCAGGTAAAATTTGTACGTATCCCTGTCAGCACTGTAAAGTATGCCCCTTAATATCTAGAATTCAAGAATTTGTACATCCTATTGACAATGGGGTATTTAAACCTAAACTGTTGGCAAATTGTAATTCAATGAATGTTGTGTACCTGGCTAGGTGCTTGCGCTGCACATCATTTTATGTCGGGAAGACAAACTGTAAACTTAAGGATAGGATCCCGAAACATTTATCAGCCATACCTTTGAGCAATACACAGAGTGCTCTCTTTCAACATATTAAAGAACACCCAGGACACCACTTTACTTTCATGGTTCTACAACTGGTTAAGGTGAATGGCAAAGGGGGGCGATATTGTCAGGCAGACTGAATACTGTGAGGTACAATGGATTGTAAGGCTAGATGCTGATAGAAGTCCAGGACTCAATGGCGTGGTCCCTTTAAAACCTGTTCTTAGGAGGCATAGACCTGTGACTTAGATGATTAGATCTTGATGCTCATTGGCTTATTGATTTTTAAATACTTTTAAGAAGGTTTTTGTTTGTTTTCTTGTATATGTCTGATGAAGGGTGTATCCTGAAAGCATTTACAATTTGTATTAAAATTCTACGTTTTTACTACAGCCTGGTGGTTCATGAAGTCTTTTCGCTGTACCTTGGAAAAAAGGGAATATTTAGAGAAATGGCATACCGGACTTAGTTTGTGTAAGTCTGTTCTTATGGCTATTCAGTCTCCATATTTCAGGACTCTCTCTAGTGGGTCCCCATATTTCAAATAGTTACCAATTCATATCCTTTAGTTTTATATCTTAATTTAATTACATATGCATATATTGTTTATTGTAGCCATGTTTCTGATAAAAAAATAAATTACGAACATGGCAGGGTTTCTTAAGATAACAGTAATGTTTCAAACTGCCTTTTATGACTAACTCATTTTTTTTCTCTTTAATGAGATTAAATGTATTAAATACCTTTATTGTGTCATCTCCAACTATATGAAGAAATGTAGCTTTTTGTACTTTGCTTTTTTCAAATATGCTAAATGCAATACAAAAAAGGTCAAACCTTTCATTCATTGCTTAAGCTTTCTACCACAGTCCTCTTGAGAATTGAAGATGTTGGTGAATTAAACAGTAGAAGAGATGCTATGAAGGAGACTCTACATTTTCAGTGACTATTAATAGTGCTTTTTTGTTTCTTGCACAAATGTCCTGTTTTTGTTGCTGTCTTGAAAGGTTTATAATGGTGCATTGAGTGGGAACCTTCTGGAATGTTTGTTTTGCATTGTTCCTCAGTTCAGTTCTATTTTTTACTATATCATTGTTTTTTTATCATGTTATTGTTAATTAGTTTTTTTTATTCTGGAATTGCACATAGTGACTCTGAAATAATTAAATGAGTTGTTCATCTCTGACTACAAGAAAAAAAAAACAGTGGTGGTGTGGTTGGGACCAGCTTTATTAACAAGCCTTACTGCATCAGTTGTAATGTTCTTTTGTGCACGTATCTAAAACAAATGATTGAGGTCAGACCAGCATTCATGTCTGACAGTGACGCCATGTAATGTATTTGAGTTTGTTTTTTAAACTTCTGTAGCCCAAAGGAGAGGTGGATTAATGTGCATACGTTCTTTGCCAACAAGACAGAAAGCTGTTTGTAAGGAAGAGGAAAGGAGAATACATAAGAGAGACTGCTTGCATTGCCTTATGGGATATTTTAGCAATAACCCATGACTGGGTGGGGGGGGGGTTAATGCTGGTCGTCCATGTATCTCCCATAAAATATGATGATGTTGGACCAATGCTGACTTTTCAAAAACTACTGCTCCCATGTTGCCATTACCAGATTTGCAAAAACTGGGGATACTCTATCCCCATTGCCACACCAGAGATCTGTTTGTAAGATTTACCTAGAAAACTGAAACAGTTATTGTTAAGCACTAAATCTAAAAGATTACACAAAGTGTTGATTTTATTGTTGTCAAAAGACTCCATTAGAACTGATGTTTTTAATGATGATCACACAACTTTGTTAGAATGTTGTGATTCAGTCTAAATGGCAGATTAGGTTAAGAGTTGATCTGGCAACAGGACTAAATGAAACGATTAATATTAACTGTTTCTTGCAGGAACAAAGAATCTATTAATGGTATTTGATGAGATATCAGTCTTTTATTTTATTGTATATTTTATATGCATGTATTTTTAACATTAAATTAATGAACATTTTTGTGAAAACATCTCCATTTAGTAGAGATGTGGTAGGTTGAACCTGATCATGTGACTATTTTTGAATGATTTTTTTTTTAAACAGCTTGTTCACGCTTATGTACTTTCTGAAGAAGTTCATGGTTTTATAATAAAGAACAAAAGTGCTCAAAATACTGTTGTGTCTAGAGCCTTGCCTTGGTGGTTTTGTGGATTCTTATACATTGTTCTTCGCTTTGTGTGTGGATTATCACCGTATTGTTTTTTGTTACAGAAAATTACTTGTCTTTTGGCAGGAAGAGAGAGATACAAATTAAGCAGAAAAAGAAAGGATATCCTCCCCAAAAAGCAGGACTAAGGAACAGAAATGACAGAATAATACTGAAAAAGATTGTAAGTTAATACATATAACCTTTCCTGCTTCACTGACAGTATAGCTTTAGTGGGAGGTATTGACAGAATTAGCTAAACAAATATATATGCCATGCTAACATGTAAGGACAACACATGTATACTGTGGTTTTGAGAGCAAGTGTCAAAAAGTGTTTTTTTCAGTATCTTTGTCATGTTGGCTAAGGGCCCCAAACCAGAAAAAAAATGAATAGCCATAGAAAGGAACCTCTTTCTTTAACTTATTTTTATTAACTTCTAATTAACAGATCATTGTCTGTATTTTCTGGTATGCAAAACTGGAACTTGTGCATTATGCAGTTTAATTGTGTATTTGAAGAAACACTACCAACAGCATGCACAAAATGCCAGCTAGCTGTCCAGCGAGACTGGAGGATGAACTCTCAGTTTTCAGACACTGTTTGTTTTTTGAGAAGTCTGCTTCTCTGATGGCACAGATGTGGTCTGCTCTGCAAAGAGGATCACATTCAGTGAGATCATAATTAACAGAGTTATACTCATAGTATTTCTGCAAGTAACACTTGTCTTTAGATATTTTGTCCAGCATCATTTGCATGGAGTTTACAGAACCATCTGGAATGTGGAAGGCTTCGGTCAGTCGATATTCCTTCTCCCATCTTGGTGCCACTAGGTTGGCGTAGCTAAGGTTCATGTAGTAAGTAACCATATCCTGAAATCAAGAAGAAATTAAAATCATTACTCCTTTATTAATTTCTAAGAATTATGTATAAGCTTTTGCCCAAATTAAACTTGCTTCCAAAGCAGTGTTTTATTTTCATTCATTCTGTCATCCTGAGCTTTAGATAAGGAATACCATCCTTGGTTTCCTCATCCAGTTTTAGGATGTAGGTTTGGCAACTTTCACAAGCACAAATGGCTCATAACTGTCGATGCATCATACTTCAAGCTATGCTGCACCTTAATAAAGCAAGTGATCTAAAATGAGCACATTTTACCATATGTACAACAGTCACATGCAGCAACATTTATTGTATTCACCCCATTTTATAATTAATAGCATACGGGACCAAATCAGTGGTAAAATTACCTGTATTTTATGCATCACTCTTTGTACCTGATGATCAATTTAGGAAATATTTTTATTAATTCCACATAAAGGCAAAATGTCACAGTTCCGAAATATTAGACATAGAAAGCCTGGCTCTGTATACAAAGGGATTGAGCCCTGATGTGAACTAAGCGATGAAAGACGAAGTACGGCTTAGGTGCTGGAAAAGTCAGGCATGGGAGGGTGGGAGTGAAATGCATACGGACCGTCCATCCTTGATGGATAGTGTGGTGGTTCCTGGCTGACTAGTGGTGCAGCTCTGATGTAAGCAGAGGCTGGCATGATTGTTAGAAACACAGAACTGAGGAAGAAGTGGGCTGTAGCTAGTCAAGCTGGCGATGGTAGCCCATATTGACATGTTCAAAGGAATGCACATACATGGATAGAGGAGTGTTTGTTGTTCTTGTGGTGATGCAGGTACTCACATACCCACCAGAGATGGGGTTAGGGCTACTAAAGGAACATGTGTCATTGTAGGGATGCTGGTGAGGGCACAAACCACCATCATGGCTGCTTAATAGCTCTCACCCCCATATTATCCTGGGTACATCTCTAGCATTGGGGAATGCCTGGACTTAATCTAATTAGGAAAGGCATGATGTTCAGCAGGTATAGGGTCAAAAAGATACAGAAAAAATGTAATAAATCACAGCAAAGTGGATACTATTACCACATTCATTACAATATTCTTGCAGTATGTTCTGTTGTAATGAGTTACTAACCTACTCTGCAATCCATAATTTTTATACAAAAAAGCAATATTAGTAGCTAGGCTGATGGAATGATGTCCTGTCCAGGAATGGTTCTCTGACTTTTGCTTGTCGGTACAAGTTTCAAATCTTTGCAGCCTTGAATAGGGTAAAATGGGTAATGGCGAATGGATGAAAACTTTTAGGTTTTTAATTTTACAGTTCCAGTAATGTGCCTAATCACTGCTTAGCTGGAAGAAGACATGGTGTGGTATGGCATCATACAGCAATTTACTTATATGGCATGCTGCCTTTTATTTTTATAGATTATTTTAAAGGGTTCTCCCACCTCCATTCATCTTTGAAATTTACAGATTTCTAAATGTTACTTGTTAAACAGATGGGTGGGCTAATGTAAAATGTATTTTACCTTAACTTGAGCTAAGCACTTGTAAAAACAAATGCAAATGTAGACCATAACATAAATACACAAAATAGTAGCCAATATGCACAGACAGTACAAACCGACCGTATTATACTGGTTGATACTTTCTTTTACAATATTATCTAAGAATAACTTCATCTGCTGTGTATAAGCCTTAAATCCTAGGAATTGAATTAATCTCCTGTGGTAATAGATTAATAATATCCAGTATTTGTGTACTTAGGTAAGTGTGTTCCTGAAGGTAAAGCAATGAGACTGTGCCAATGTGAAGAACTGAGATCAGAAGGCTGGATAGAGAGGAAGAAGGGCTCCATGGGGCTTCTTAGGTTTTTAGAAAGTGTATACCACAACTAGAAAAAGAGAAAGACAAGCAGAAAGCTTTCTTCAAGCTTGTGCCTAAGAATGGCGAGATTTCCCTGTCAATGCTGAGATTATTTTTAGGCTTTTGTCCCAGATACCAAGTTGAATCTGTTAATCAGAAGTGGACATGACTCAGTGTGAGATTTTTGCCATTAGAAGAATGGAATGCAACTTTGGATTACTTAAATTAAAATGCTGCTTAGATTTAGGTCTTACAAACATAAACCTGAAGATTGTTTTTTTCTGTAATTGAAGATTGTTAATGTTAGTAAGACAGGGATGGTGAGATTCAGACATATGGTGCAATATGTAGGGGTAGTGCATGGGGATAAACAAACTGGGCATCTCCTTGGAATTCAAAGACAATATGTTTTCATCTTGCATGAAGCAGTATGTTACTATACACTTCTGGCTTGATTGGTGCACAACAGCAAACACAAAGGTGCAACACAGCCTGTAAACAAGGTACCATGTGATTCACAGATCCCCAGAGTATGTACCATACCTGGCTGTGCACTTGGTGGTACTACTCTGAAGAGTAGGAGTAGAATCCACATGAGTTAACTTAATCTGAGTGTTAACAAGTCACAGCAAGAGTAACAGGACCACAGTGTGTTACTGGAGACATGCATAGACCACCCAAGTGTAATTTATGTTTCTATGCCCCCCAAAAAAAGTGTTTACATAATCTGTCATACATACAGTGGATATAAAAACTGTACATACCGTATTAAAATGCCAGATTTTTGTGATATAAAAAAATGAGACCACAATAAATAATTTCAAAACTTTACCCACCTTTAATGTGATCTATAACCTATACAGTTCAATTGAAAAGCAAACAAATCTGTTAGGGGAAAAAATGTAAAAAAAAAATGTACAATAAGCTGTTTGCATAAGTGTGCACACCCTTACACTAATACTTTGTTGAAGCACCTTTTGATTTAATTACAGCATTCAGTTTTCTTAGGTAGGAGTTTATCAGCATGGCACATCTTGACTTGGCAATATTTGCCCACTCTTCCTTACAAAAGCACCCCAAAGCTGTCAGATTATGAGGGCATCTGTTGTGCACAGCCCTCTTCAGGTCACCCGACAGATTTTCTATTTGACTTAGGTCTGGGCTCTGGCTGGACCATTCCAAAACTTTAATTTTCTTCTGGTGAAGCCATTCTTTTGTTGATTTGGATGTATGCTTGGGGTTATTGTCATGCTGAAAGGTAAAATTCCTCTTCATCTTCAGCTTTCTAGCAGACACCTGAAGGTTTTGGGCCAAAGGTAACACTGGTATTTGAAACTGTTCATAATTCCCTCCATCTTGACTAAAGCCCCAGTTCCAGCTGAGGAAAAGCAACCTCAAAGCATAATAATGCCACCACCATGCTTCACCTTGGGGATGGTGTTTTTTTGGTGATGCAAAGTGTTGTTTTTGTGCCAAACGTACCTTTTGGAATTGTGGCCAAAAAGTTCAACTTTGGTCTCATCAGACCATAACACATTTTCCCACATGCTTTTTGGAGACTTGATGTATTGTTTTGCAGATTTTAGCTGGGCCTGGATGCTTTTCTGTGTAGGAAAAGGCATCTTGCAACCCTACCCCATAGTCCAGACATGTGGAAAATACGGGAGATTGTTGTCACGTAGTACACAACCAGTACTTGCCAGAAATTCCTGCAGCTCCTTCAGTGTTGCTGTAGGTCTCTTGGCAGCTTGCCTGACCAGTTTTCGTCTTGTCTTTTCACCAGTTGTGGAGGGACATCCAGTTCTTTGCAATGTCACTGTTGTCCCTTATTTTCTCCACTTTTTGATAATTGTCTTTCACTGTGTTCCATGGTATATCCAATCCTGTGGAAATTGTTTTGTACCCTTCTCCTGACTGATACCTTTCAACAATGAGATCCCTTTGATGCTTTGCAAGTTCTCTGCAAACCATGGCTTTTGCTGTAGCAGGCAACCGAGTAAATGTCAAGAAAATCCTACTAGTATAGATGAACTTTATTTGGCGTTAATCAGAGTCTCTTTAATTGATGGCAGGTGTGTACCCAAGAAGACTGAATGCTGTAATTAAATCAAAAGGTGCTTCAACAAAGTATTAATTTAAGGGTGTGCACACTTATGCAACCAGCTTATTGTACATTTTTTATTTTTTATATTTTTTTCCCCTAACAAATTTTTGTTTATTTTTCAATTGAATTGCACAGGTTATAGGTTACATTGAAGGTGGAAAAAGTTTTGAAATTATTTATTGTGGTCTCATTTTTTAATATCACAAAAACCTGGAATTTTAACAGGGATGTGTGCACTTTTTATATCCATTGTATGCATCTGCAGTCATATACATATGCACATACTAACTTCAAAAAATTCTACTTGAAATGCCTTTCATTTGCAAAACCACAAATACACCTTTATCTTTAATGGTGCTGATAGTGTACCACCTCCCCCTTATGTATAAGCCTGGCAGCACAGGCTCACTGCCTATCACATGACCTCTGCAGGCAGTTAGTAGGAGTTAATGATAAGAAAATTGATGTTATACTCAGAAACACAGAGTATGACATGTAAATCGCCACGGATACTGAGTCACATACTGTTGTAAAGAGGGAAAGAGTAGCCATCGATGCGTCATTATTGTGTGTCGCAGGCTGGGCGAAATACTAGAAATAGCGTTTGGTTTTTAAAGTCACACAGTGCAATGTGTTGTGTGTATGTGTGTCTATCTCTCTGTCTGCCTGTGCATACTTATATGCTTGTGCAGCCTTTTATCATTTTCTTTTGCAGAATGTCCCTGATTTTCATTCATATATTCGCCTATATCCTTATAAAACATTTTATTTTCTTGTAAACTACTAAGGATTACAGTAGATAGATAGTGCCAGATAAGAGAATTTCATAGCTCTTATTATTAAGGAAATGCATGTTGATGCAAAAACTGTTGTTTTTTTAAACCTTTTAAGTGGTTTTGCAGAATGTCTCTGATTTTTGCATCTTATTTTGACCTGTCCCTCATTAACTTAATTTTCTGGTAAACTACATATTGATGCAAAAAACATTTTGTTAGCCTTTTTATTTAGTTACCATTGGCTCTGTCTGTCCCTGATTCTGTAGATGTCTCTGATTTTTGCCTGTCCCTCATTAACTTTTTCATTTTCATTTAATCCTCTAAGGATTACCATCAGTCAAAAATGACTAGTTTCATAGTTTATATTCTTCAGAAAATGCATGTCCATGCATTGGCTACCTACAAAATGTTAGCACTTGAAATGCAGGGTGATGACAAGCCAAAAAATGGATCAAAAATGCAGGAGAAGAGCGAATTTTGAACATTGCTGTTCTGTAAACATATTTTTTGCAGTGAGTTAAGCCCCCACAACCCAGAACCTGTCTGTACTAACTCTGAGATGACCATACCTTGGAGAAAAAGGAATATTCCAGGAAATAGCCATCTAAGTGTATGTAAGTCCATTGTTTTGGCCATTCATTCGGCTATTGTAGTGGGTCCCAACATTTGAATTGGTTACCCCATGCAGCACCTGTTTTAATAACCTTTTAAGTGAATTAGAATTTTCTGACAACTAAAGTTCTGAGTAGTTAACAAACTGTTCCCTGTAGTCAAAAGCACAGAGTTTGATTCCTTCTACCCTCATTTGGCTACTGTGTGACTTTCAGCAAGTAATTTAATAAAATATTGTTCCAGAGTCAAACCTGGAAAGGGGCACTTTGTCTAGTAGTTTAACTTGATAACAGATAAAAAACAATTATGTTTAAAAAGTGTTCCTTTTAGGGTCTTTGCCCCCCCCCCACTATTTTTGTCTTTGGTGAGAATTCATAAACAAAGACGTTGAGAGGTATTGTAGTCTGTTCCTTGTAAAATGTGTGGATTTCTGGCAAATTGTTGTGGATTGCGGTCACTAAATAGGTTTACTATCAAAACTTGATTTGCGTTTTGTTGTTTGTTCAAAACAACTGCCTGCAACTTTGGAAACAAAAATGTTTTTGAATTGACATGTCAAATATCCTTTCCCAAATGTCTGCAGGCGACGTTAGTTAACATAGCAGCAGATGACATCATCACCCAGGATATTCAGCTCAACATGCCGTAAGAATTTCACCTCACTAGCACATGTTTTTACTGTTTTGCAGGGGGGCAAGCCCCCCTGCACCCACCACGCCCCCTGCAAATTATATATACCAACTTTGAGATTGCACTACAGTGAGGAAAAGAGTAAATTCCCCTGATCCTCACTGTACCGCGATCTCCATGCACAATGCTGAACCCATAACAACGAATCCCGCTGTTCATTCGTTACTATGGATTTGTTGTATTCACATTCAGCATTGTGTATCTTTGAAACTATACTTTCCATCAACTGATGGGCGACGAAATGCAATTCAAGCTTCTGATAGTAAACCCACTAAATATTTACAGGCATGTACATTTCAGACCTTTCAGACTGTGTGTCCTTCAGAAAATGCTTGCTAATACAAAGCTTGTTATTCTAGCAACTTTCTAAGATTATAAGATAAATATTTAAAATTTTCCTGATTTTGGATGTTTGTCTCTGATACTTGAGCAAAGAAGTTGAGAGGGCTGAGGAGAGTTGTAGTCGGTTGCACTGTATGGTTATGACAGCAGCAAGTTGAGATATATCTGGACAGTTATTTAAGCATTTGTTCATTCACATTATCTCAACCATCTATCTGAGGTTTATAGCCATTCAAGTGGCTGTAACTGATGGTCATGAGTATGCATTTATGTATGCGCACAGAGGGCATAGTTTTCAACTGGCTGTGATTTATTGTCATATTTGTCGTTTGGTACTCATAAAATTTGTAGCTTTCTAGTAAGATATTATATACTGCAGTCACTAAGTAATGATAAGCACAAGTTTTGGACTCCATATCCTTCAGAAAATGCTTGCCATCAAAAAGCTTTCTAAGTATTTATGAGCAAAATGTGTCCTTAAAATTGAATCTTTGTCTCTGATTCTTGATCTAAGAGGTTGGGAAGATATGCAGGTTTCAATAGGTTGCACTGTATGGCTCTTACAGCAGGAAACCAATACATTTCTAGGTAATTATTTATGTATTTCATCATTCATTTGATTGTAAGAACTTATTTAAGGTGTACACAGTTGTACAAGGGGTTGTAATTGGTGTTCATGTGTGTGTAAATTATTTGTTCCTGCATCCCAGAGTAGTTATGGTGTAGAGGAAGGAATTGATGGTAGTAAACAGGACCATCATTGTATGAGCGATGTTCTTTGGATACAATCATTGCTTTACTTGTTTTAACTGTTGACAGCATGTTTATTATTTGTTTGTGAATAAACAAGACAGCACAAAACCTACAAGTTTAATGTTATTATTTTAACTATGAATAAATATCTAATTTAGCTTTTTACATTCATGTGAGTGTGAAATGCACCTTGTTGGACCACAACAGTTTGTCTGGCATTTAGTTCAAATGAGTAAGACTATGAGCTGTTGATGACCTACTTCCTGTAGTGCAAGGTTTGATTCTCTCAGCCTTTGTTTGTGTACTATGTGACTCTGACCAAGCAAGTCACTTTATCAGACAGTGCTTCTGGGCTGCCCTTGAGGAGGAACATTTGCATTCAGTGGGCTGCCCCAGACTTACCAGATATTTTAAACATTGTCTTTTAAATCCATAGACTCTTTACTTAACTGCTAATTAGTGCTCACTATATGCTGTTTGACTGTGAATTTCAGTATACCTCTTGTAGTTTAATAGCTTGTCAAATGCACTTTCAGTAAATGTCAGTTTCAAGAGAAGGGATATTTACCATTGGTGCTGCCAAGTCTGTTTAATACAAGAATTTCTTTTGTTTTGTTTAGCAAATAATTGTCAATGTTTTTGGTGTAGAATTTGAAATTAAAGTTTTAAATGAAATCTAAATCCCTGTGATCATTGTAAAAAATAATATGCTCACTGACAAGTTTGAAAAATATTTAATGGTAATTAGGGAGATACAAACAAGCAGTGGGGTAATGTTATAGCTGGTGTGGGGGGTGTCCAGTCTATAAGGTTCATGCCTAAGGCCTCATTTGACCATATACTGGCTGTGATCACCACTTGCAACTGTAAGTAGGATAGAGATTTTCAGAGAATGAATTGATGAATGTATGTCTTGCTAGCTAAGTGTTTCGGAAATGACTGCAGTGCACCAAATCCATTTAGATTTAGTCTGTGCAGTACAAGGGGAGTCAATACACTTTGGCAGACATTCCTTGTGCTGCACAGGCTAATATTATGAAAGTGGAATCACAAAGCATACGATTCTTTCACTGAACCCTATCCTTGCAAGGAAATGTATTTACCATGTGGACACTTAAACACATTGGTTTAATGGTCAGTGGTTCTGCATATGATAATGCACTATTCATGGTAGAAATGAATGTGATTCTCCCATGAATCATGCCCAGACATCCACTGGGCTATACAGCCAGCACACAGCTAAGGATTTGGTATAATGCAGCCACTATAAAGTCCACATGAAGAGCAGTGAGGAAAAGACCATATTCTGAAAACAGAGTATGCACCGGATGTTGGTATAGTAATCTAAATGGAAAGTAGTTTGCTATGCTTTAACAAGCATCTTATGGTTTGTTGACTTAAGTATGCAAATGGTCTATTTTACTTATTTATTTTACAGTTGTTTACTGGGAAGGTCCGACTGGGTTTTGGCCTATTTTCAGCAGAGGCCCGGGGAGAAAAGCATCACATGAATAGTTAAACATGGGCATAAGGTAGACAATTGTGACAAATAAAAATACACTTTTGGGAATTACAATAGTTTTGACAAGTACAGATACAAATTTTACAAATACAAAATGCAGTAATAAAAAAGCCTCATTTAATGTGGAGTCAGAGGGAGAAGAACTCCACAAGATAGGTAACAGTTTTGAACAACTAACAGTTATAATATAGTTAAGTAAACAATATTAATAGGTGAATTAAAAAAAAGAAAAAAGTAAACAGGCCTAGTAGGCAAATATATAGAGGTGTATTATTGGGATGTGGCAAGATGGGTCTACTTCAACCCATCAAAGTTTCAGTCTGTCGAAACTGATCCCAGTTAAGTGAAAGTGCGTTTAAATGAAAATGCACTTTTGCGAAAATCATTACACTGAGTAGTTTTGCTAGGTCATGGTTCAGTAATGATAAGAGAATATTCCCTTTACCCCACTGTAGTATGATCTCAGGGTTAGTATATATAAGTAGCGGGGGTGTTGGGGGTGCAGGGGGGCTTGCCCTCTGCGTAAATATTTTCGTTGAATTTTTTTTTTTTTGTGCGTGGTTTTTTTTTTTTTGGTGTTATGATTTTTGTGAAAGTGCGTTTTCATTTAAATGCACTTTTGCTTAAGTGGAGTCGGTTAATTCAGTTTCAACAAACTGAAAATTTGATGGGTCGAAGCAGACCCAGCCAGTTACTTAGGAAGTAAAGTTTGGATTATTCAGGCTATTGAGAGGAAGAGTTGAGTAAGGCTAAGAGAGAAATGAAAGGGGTAAAAGGCTAGACTGGTAGAGGAGGCAGTAAAGAGTTGCTTTTGAGTTAAGAAGTGTGTTTACTGCATATGATAAAGAAGAGCAATATAAAATAGGCAATAGAAAGAGGGGAAGTGATTTAGCATGGTTTGGTGCAGGAGCAGAGCCAGTTATTGTTTAGGTGTTTTCTTAGCGTTACCTTGAAATTGGATGGGTTGGACATATTTAGTGTTTTTTGAGTTCCAGGATTTTGCTATTTTGTTGGAGTATGAGGAGTCACCATGGCTATTATTGGGCTTAGTTACTGTTAGTAGGAGCTTTTGGGATGATTTTAGAGTACAACAGTTGGTATGGGGCTTGATAAGATCACTAAGAGATGGATAGTTATCTTGGTGATGTATAATGGAGTTTGCTAGGGCTAGTTGGTTTAAGGTGAGTAAATTAGGGAGTTCAAGGCATTTTAGGAGCTGTAGTGCTGAGCAGAGGTGTGATCTGGATGGCAGATAGTATCAAATCTGGCCATTTTGTCATAGCATGTCTCCAGTTTCTTTAGGTCTGTTTTTCTTGGGTTAGTAAATACTCATGATACATATAACAGTGTGGAGATTAAATGTGTTCTAGAGATGGATTATTTGGTGGTGTCTGTTAGGAATGGTTTGACTCTATATAGTGAGCCTAGCTTGAGGTGGACCTTTTTGATTGTAAGTGCTATGTGTTTGTCAAACCTGAGGTCGTCTGTTGTGACACCTATGAGTTTGGTGTGCTTAACTGGCTCTGTTATTGTGTTTTTTGATGAGTAGATTGTGAAGGGGAGATTGTGATAATTTTTTTTTGTTACTGGTGAAAAACATACGTTTTGTTTTGTTGGGCCTGAGAATGAGTTGACAGTCTGAAAGGTATTTTTCAATGTCTAGGAAGGATTGTTGTGTTTTTTGCATGAGCTTGGGAAAAGAGGGTGCTGCGCATATGATGGAGGAATCATCTGCATATTGTACAGTAGTTGCATGCTAAATAGCTTTACAGAGTTTGTAAAGATTGAAAAAAGGAGTGGCCCAAGCATTGATCCCTGATGTACGCCCATGGAGACTGGTAGAAGAGCGGAGAGTTCAGCTTGTCATCTGACTGCTGTCAGTCAGATAGGTAGCTAACGAACCAGGATCGGGCAGAATGGGAAAGGTTTAAGGCAGCTAGCTCACTGATATGTTTTTGGTGGGAAACTTTTGAATGCTTTCCCCATGTCGAGAAAGATGGAAGAGGCAAGTAGGCTATAGTTTATTTGATGGTTGATTGTGTTTGCAAAGCTAGCCAGAGCTGCTGTTGTACTATATTTAGGTCTGAACCCATGTTGAGATGGAGATAAGAGGTTGTTTTTATGGAGGTAGTTTAACAGTTGTGAATGTATACATTTTCAAGAATTTTTGCTATGGATGAGAGAATAGCAATTGGCCTATAATTGGTGAATTTGGTGGAGGTACCCCCTTTGTGGAGTAGGATTATGAAGGAGATTTTCTAAAGTTTAGGGATATATATTTCTGTTCTAGTTTGGTTGATTAAGCATGATATGGGGTGGACAATGGTGTCTGCAGCCAATTTAAGGAAATTGCTAGGGAGATGGTCAGCTGCGAGGTATGAAGGTTTAAATTTAGATAGATTTTTTTTTTTATTGTTGAGGTTTATATTGGATTTATAGTGAAGGAGTTAGGATTAGTTTCCAGGTTGGTGGGGACAATTAGAGGGGTGTTGTTGATGTTCTTAATTAGGGACAGGATAGAGTTGGTAAAGTGTGTATTGACTTGTGAGGCTATGCTGTCTATATTGTTTGTTGTGGATGAGGCTGGGGTATTGGATTGGCTTGGTCTAAGTAATTTATTTATTGCTGCTTAGAATTTTTGGGGATTCTTTTGTACTTTTCTTGAATTGTATAGTATTGCTTTTTATCATGTTTCATTAGTTTTTTGGCTTGGTTTTGTAACTGTCGATAGTTTTGAAGGGATGTTTGATTTTTGGTTTTCTGATAATAGTTCCATGCTCTATCTCTTTGTTTGAGGATTGTTTTAGTTTCAGTAGTGAGCCAATATATGGGTTTGGATTTTACAAGTATCTTTCTGAGAGGTGCTATATTGTTTAGGGTAGTGAGGAATTTTTCATTGAAGTTTTGAACTGCTAGGTCAAGGTATTTTAGTGGGCTCCAGTCACATAGATGTAATAGGGTATTGAATGAGTCAGGGGAGATGTTCTTTTTGTTCCGGGTATATTTGAAGAGAGTGGTTTTTGGATGGACTCTGTGGTGTCTAAGTAAGTATGTGGGCAAGTGTTTGCTTAGAGTGTCAAGAAGGCAGCCTGATTGGTAATAGAGTGGGTTTGAATTGACTAGGGTCCAGTCAAGGAATGGTTGTTTACTACTATGTTTATCATGTCTGTGGGAGTATTTATTAGTTGACTAAAACCATTGAGGCGTATGAAATTTGAGGGATTTTGAGAGGAGCATGTAGTCCAGTCTATATTGATGTCCCCCATTATTATAGTTTCCTGTCTGACAGCAGTTGAGCACCAGCAGAAGTCTTCGAATATGGTTGTCTTGTTACCTGGTGGAATGTAGATGGCTATTATGTTGATCTGCTTGTTTAGGTTTATATGAAGTTGGGTAATGAGTACTTCTACGTTGATGGGGTTGATGGTAAGTCTGTCGATTTTTGAGACTGCCCTTGTATAGAATTGCTACGCCACCACCATGTTTATGGGTCCTGTCTGTGTATGTTATACCCAGGGGTGAGGATTTTGTTATCTTGAATGTGGGGTTTTAGCCAAGTTTCGGTTAGAATTGTCATCTGGGGAGTAGTGGAATAGGGCTGTGTGAAATTCATGGATTTTGTTAGGTAGGCTTCTAAGGTCAAAGTAGAAGTAGGTCAGAGTTGCTGTGATGAAGATTGTAGGGGTTTGCGTTTGTTAGTGGAGAATTAGTTATGGGTGTGTGTTTGGGATTGGGAGCCAGGGTTGGGGTGTATGTCACCACTTAATTTGATGTGGTTTATAGAAATTGGGAATATATGAGAGAATTTGGTAAGTAGTTTAGCATATTTTTGTCGTGGACTTGGATTGTTTTTTTAAGTCTAAGTATTTAAAGGATAAGGGTTTTGTGTTAAGGTTTACTAATAGTTCAGGAGATGTGTGTGTTTGCTTGTTATGACTATCAGGTTATTCTGACTAGGCATGACTCCCTTGCAGCACATACACAGGGAGAAAAAAACAAGACTTAAATGCATTAGGCAGCAGTAATAAAAAAATAACATAAAGATGAAACCCAAGTATTATACAGTACCTAGAAATGTCTCTGTTATCTTAATTACATTCAAGCTAAGTACCCAACACTCTTAATATTGTATCATAGCATTTAAGACAACAGTATTCATTTCCAGTAGTGACAGATATTAGTACAGCCAGAATATGTTTCCCCAGTCCCTCCCTCCAATGGCAGAGGCACTTCCAGGCCTGGAAGATAATACCAGGGACACAAGGATTAGCAGCATTTTGAGTAGAAAGCATCAGATGGTCATCTGGGATGTACACAAAGAAATAAAAAAAGTAGATTCCAGTGTTTTAAACCTCACATAGTTAACTGTAACCCCTTATTCTGTACTGGCAAGATGTTTCAGGTTCCATGTTTGAGAAATGTTTCAGCTAAAAGCATTGCCCTACAGTACCAGAAAGTCCTAGGTACTATCATCTTAGACTAATGCTGATATCTTAAAATCCTGACTGGCAGGTACCACTGAGGAAGATTTTTGTATGCACTGCTGCAGTCTCTGTAAAATATGTACAATACCAGGCACACTTGAGCACAGACAAGTTTTAATAAAGAGAGACATCCCAAAGGGTTGGATGCTGTTCATAGGTTTATTGGCTAGCGGCCCTACAGACTTTAGAAGCCTAGCCATATTAATCCCAAGTATCCCCATTTGTTCTTTTTGGTAGTCAGCAGAACAAATTTATGCACAGAGCAGGTCTGTGTTCAACACTGGCTACCCCTGCCTGTGAGGGACATGGTCTTCCTTGTTTGGGGAAATTTTGCATGCACCCTTCTGTTTATGGGCATCAGGCTTGTCAAATATAGCCAAACAATCAACTTATGCTGTACTGTCAAGGTCATAAAAAGACAGAAACATGCATGTCTGCAGCTAGTGGGGTTTGGCTTTATTGGCCTAAATGTACCCATAAAGACTTAAAAACTAAGAAGTAAAAAGTCATGGGCCTTCAGAAGCAATGTAGCTAAAACAATGGTGTGTCATTAAGTGGTCATTTGCATATATCACATGGGCCTCTACTACAGGATGCTTACGGTACACAGTGAAGACTCTAGCTTGGCTGGGTCTTTCTTGCAGTTTTTAATGTATAATGAGACCAAGATGGCACATTTGTAGCAAATCTTGGAGTATTACTGTAGGTTTTTGACAGACACTGTAGAAGACCTAGTTGCATACTGCAGATGAGGGCATTGCCAAACAAACAGGATGTCAGCATGAACTGAAGGATGCTGGTCCTTGCTACAATAAGGTGCTGCTTGTCTCTGTAGAGAACATCTAACTGTTGGTGAATCTTCTTGACAGTGATAGCTATGTGAACACAATAAAATAATTCCTGGTCAAGAGTGAATATTAGATATTTAACTTAGTGTACTATGGAAACAGGCATGATATCCTTGGAGACATGAGAAAGGAGAGCAGCCCTGTGTTTGGGCGGGAATTAAAGAGTGAATAGTGGAAAATCAAATTTTCTCTTCAAATAAAAACAAAAGTATTTCAAAGCCATGTTTCCAGTGGGATGAACATTCCTTCCACTCTCATATGGGGAACTCTACCCCCTTACCCCATGACTTAATTTCTAACCCTGATATTGTACATTCTTGGGGTAAAGGGCACAGCCCCTTCCTGTGATGATTGTGATTATGATTGTGTAAACTCTTGTTCACATAACACCGTGAGTGTCTGTTCTTCAACTTTATTTCATCCATCTGAAAGTTGACTGCAGAAGTAATAACCTGCAGAGAACATTTTGCAGGGTATACTTATTACCTCTAAATGACTGGATACAGTATATATTTTTGGGGAGAGGGAAAATACAGAGGTGGGTTGATAGCTGTCTGGATGAAAAAATAACATTGCCATCATTATTAGAGTAGTGTAGGTCATTTAGGCAGTTTGGGACTCTTGTCAGTTATTTGACAGTTGTGTAAGTATGGATATATATATATATATACACACACACACACATACTGATTTCTAGAGGTTTTCTACTGAATAAATGGAAGGATATTTCAGTAGATTTTTACAGCAACATGTGTTGAAGATATGGCTGCCAGTTACAAGGGAGCAAGCAAGGGAAGGGAATGGTAAGGCTGTATTATCTGTGATACTTGGTCACTAAATATGCTTTTTTGGAAATTGCTCCTTTGGTATGAACTTGTAAGGAAACTCAGGATGCACCAGAATATTCTCTGGCAATTTAGGAAGTATTCCTGTTTGTTCCTGACATAAGATTGTTTAGCCGCTTCTGCTCTTTTATACTCATTACTAGGTGTTACACTGATACCCAGTAATTACTCAACTCACACTTCTTTCTAAGCCCTCTAGGTATACTCATGTTCTCATTTTGTTTTATTCAGAAATGATGGAGATCCATCTGGGTTCCAGCTCTTATACTTGGCACTATTTTTCCTGCAGGGAACTGAGGCAAATTATGATAGCAGCTTGTACTGTACTTGGTGGGGGTGGGGTCAGTATTATTTTAACCAGTTCATGTCTCTTAACTTCAGCCATAGCTACATATGTGGCAGTTACTACAAAAGGTCTCAAACAGAGGGTGGCATGGTTTATATAATTTCTCAGAAGTAGTAACAGAGTCATGATCGGTTTCATCTGCTTCAGCTACAGAGACGTTTGCTATTTGGTCTGGCTGATTTGTGTGCAGTCAGTCACTGATGAAGTTATTATCTGTAAATAGATTTGGGCAAGGGGTAAAGGGACAGAAGTGGGAGATTAAGTCGGTGGGGTCAACAGTAAAAAAAAAAGAAAAACTTGCCCAAGACAAGAATACGAGGCTTTACCCCTGGAGCCACCCCTAGGGGTGGTGGTCAATAAGGAGCTCCTGATTGCTGGGTGAACAATGTAGTACAGAGAGGGTCAGCCTAAAGAACAGTTGCATAAAGTCATGGTCTATACTCCCCATCTGAAGGGTGAGGCAGTCGTGTGAGATGCAACTCGAGTAACAGCCGGGAGCAGGCTGGATTAAGATAGACTAAGTCTTGGCAATAGGAATTGACTCTTGGGTCATGTAATGTACCATCTCTGTTGAGGAAGGAGCTGTTTTACTTCTGCACAACAGTGGTCCTGACTACAGATTTCTCAACTGGGAGTAGTTGGCCTCTCTCCTTTTCTGGAGCGGGCACCCTTTGGTGAGGCCTGGGAAGGTATGCAGATACTCACCATCGTCAGCATGCTGTACATTTGCAGGCTGTGTTAGTATTCAAAGGGTATAGGGTTTGAATCTTTCCAGCTCCATTTTAATTTTGTGTGACCTTGAACAAGTCACTTAACCAGAGAGTATTTTGGGGCCACTGGGAATCTAGATTAAGCTCCTTAATGGTCTCCTGGACTGAATTTCTAATGACTACCTATGAAACTAAATAAGAACTTTGCCTCATTGCAATTATAAGTTGCAGAAAGGAGACATCTCTCCTTTTTTGTCCATATACCTCTAATAGTTATTTGGAAAATTTACCCTACCTAGACACCATGGGTATGGTGCATAGTAAGGTACAACCTACTGACTGTAGGAGACTTTATCAATCACACAAGGAACATTGGGGTACCTGGAGTGTCATAATTAGGAAAACTGAATTGCTTTATGTGAATGTAATTGTTTTTGGACTTCTGTGTAGTCATGGATTGTTCCCCAACAAACAAGATGTGTAAACATGAGGGTGGTCATATGTTTACTTGTTACCAGTGCTCCTTGGGGCAAAGGTCAGTGATTAACTTTTCAGCTGTTTAATCAGACCTAAGGTCATACATTCTATTCACCTGAGTCAAGGGAGGTGTTAAGCTCTTATCTGATCATCACATAGTGGTAAAGTGGGTCTATGGCAGCCGTGACAACTGGATAGACCCAAGAAACCCAAACACGTAGTGTGGCTGTCCTGGCAATGCCTTGCCAATTCTGTTGTATAGGATAGGTTCAATGACTACTTCTGTAAATGCTTATCTTGCATGTCTGGAGAATGTGAAATCTGAATGAATCTTGTTCAAACCCTCAGTAATTGAAGATGGTGGTAAGGAATGTGTCTGAAAAGTGATTGGTACTTGTCATGATATAACCCTAGCACATGCTGGTGGACACCATTGATTAGGGAAGCCATCACTTTAAAGATTTTAGGATATGGGAGTCTCTAATTTTTGACAGATAGGTATAAACAGTCCACAAAAGCAGCATCTACAGCAGATGTTTAGACAAAGATCTAGATGTGGAAAGAATTTGACAGGGCCAGAGACAGAAACTTTTGTATTGCCTCAGAGAGATTCGGATAAACCATCCAGTATGAATATAGAAATTAAATCAGCAAGAAAAGAAGGGTACTATTGTTGGAACTGAATTCATCCTCAAATATTGGTAAGTATCTTCACCTAGTGGGTCCTGTTTTCACAAAAGCTCACCAAGATGACACTGATATATAGACTCTATTTTATATATTGAGAGAGGTAGGTTAAAAAATAAAAAAGACAGCTGGATGTAGAGGTCACAGGATAAAAAGTGCCCAATCCTGGTTTACGCATTGATGCCAGGACTGGGAAAAATGGCACTGTAGAATCCTTAGCACATGGAAACGTTCCTACAAGGACGTTAGGCCAAATTTGGGATGGCCCCCTCTGTGGTAGAAGGAAATAGTTATTGTTTGTGAAACATAGTTAAAGAACAATGACTGGGAACCAGTTCTGTCAGGGTATAAATATTTTTACTGTTACAGGAGGGAAGAATAATATTAGCTGGGGACTTACATTTACCAAAGCCAGACTAGAATAATATTGATTCAACAACACTAGTAAGGAAATTATTCACAGCCTCTCTTCAGGAACAACAATTGCTTCAGATTTAAAAAAAAAAAAAACTACTACCAGGAAATGAAACATACTAGACATTGTTTGTGTTCCTAAAAAATACTATTACTTCAAGTCAAGTTTTGCCACCGTTGATGTGCACTGATCTTGGGGTTATAAAGGTTAATTTGTTGCTAAATAATTCTGCTAAACTGAAATCTAAGCCAGTTCACAGAAGATGAGTTACAGATTATATGGAAGCAAAACAGTTATGTACAACTAAATGGAGTGATATGTTCAGTGGAAAAACTGCAGATGGAATGTGGAAGGTTTTGAAAGAGAAATTGTGTGAGTGCAAAACATCAAAAAATGTTTAACATCAGGGGGATATACTTCCCATAAGAACAAGATACCTGGTTAAGTTGAGAGACAAAAAAATATAAGAAGTGGAAGAGAGGTCGAACTACAACTTTGAAAACTGAAATAAACACGTTCAACAAACAAATTAAGCATAGGATGAGACAAGATCAAGAAAAATTTGAAGAAATTTTATATAAAGTTATTGATAGACTAGGAAACCTTTTTATAAATAAGATGTGGAAGGGGTAAAGACATGCAAATTGATAAACTGCGTGTAGATTCTAAAATGTATTCTCAGACACAACAGATTATAGATATATTTACAAAATCTTATGCAAAACAGTTTTGCTCCACAAAGGGGATAATAAGTTGTCCTAGTGACATCCAGGTAACATCATATAATGGAATGAAATTAGATTATATTGAAAAAGAACTACATAAACTGGATCCAAGCAAAGCACAGGGTGGAGATGGAGTTAGTAATAATGACCTGAGAATACTTCAGCAAGAATTTACAGTGCCATTGTACCTATTATTCACCAGGTCATATAAATATGGACAGATTCCTCAAGATTAGAGACATACACTTATTAAACTTGTATTTAAGGGGAAAGGGGAGTAGGGCAACCCAGAGTAATATAGATCCTTAAGTCTACTTTCATAATGTGGGAAAATAATTTAGAAGGTGTTACTGGATAAATTATTGTCTGAATTGGATAGGTTGAGACTTGAAACTATATATCAGTATGCATATGGTGAAAATAGATCTATTACCACCTTTAACACGATGTTCTCTAACAATATAGCAGCAGCTATGAATGGAAAAATTGTGCTGTGGTGTAATTTATATAGTTTTAACTTCAGCATTTGGCAGGGTCACACACAAAACACTGATCAATAAATTAGAACAACTAGATGTCGATTTACTCTTGATAAGATGGATAGCTGCATGGCTTATAGATAGGACATGGCAAGTATCATACAGCAAATGCACAGGTGAAATCCTTGGTTACAGTCAGGGTGTCCCACAGGGCTCTGTCCTAGGCCCTTGTTTAGATTGTATCTTTCAGACTTAACTTTTTTCATCTGTGGTGTTCTACAGTCTATATGCAGATCTGAAATCTGGTAAACTGATTACATGTGTTACAGATAAGGCATGTCTGCAAAAGAACTTGACTAAATTGACTATTTGGGCACAGGAGAATAATATGCTGATAAATACATCAAAAACTAATCATATGAGATTTGGGAGACAAACTGAAAGGTGAGTATTTAATATAGCACATAGTGATTGAAACCGTAGATTCATTTAAGGACCAGGGTATATGGGTATATCCAGCTTTGAGTTTTTCTAATCATATCAACCAATTGGTTAATGATAGTTATAGAGCTATAGGCTGTAAAAATATTTATAAAGTCTAGGAAATAAGAAATGATGAAGTCATTCCTTTTTAGCCACACTAGACCCAAACTTGAGTATGGAATAACAAGATGGAAACCATATAAGAAAACTGGCATGAGCAAAATGGAAAGAGTACAGTGGAAATATACCAAGGGCATCCATGGATGAGAAAGTTTAAGTTATTATAAAAGACTAAAATATCTGAACTTGTACAGTGTGTCTTATAGATATCTAAGAGGAGATCCTTATTCAGGTATCTAGGACATTTAGAGACACTACCTCTGGGAATGCTTGGGGTTATCAAACAGTAGTAGAGAATCATTAGACAACCTACGTAGAAGATTCTATAGGAAAGAGATGTGTATTAATTGGTTCTCTGACAGAGTAGCTAATGCTTGGAACAGACTACCAAATTACACTAAAGCAAGTACTAGTTTAGATATTTTTAAGAACAGCCTGGACACTTATTATGGGAACAAGTATTTTTGTATACTGGCATTCTAGCAGGGCATTAATGCATGTGCTTGAAATATTTGTATGTATGTTTGCAGCAGTCCACAAAAACTGACAGACTAAAAAAGAACCATAAAGATGACAAGAGTGGACTATTGAGGATAAGGAAGAAATTATGTACTGTTACTTTTATGCAAGAAGCCTGAACTTTCAGGTAGAAGATATTCAGAAAGATTAAGAGAGAACTTAAAGAAAGAAGAATATTTACACAAGAAAAACTGTCAAATGCTTCAAATAAAACAAACTGTGTTCATTTATACAACAGATCCATGAAAAACATTACACAGATGAAACTTTGGGCTGCCTAGAAAAAAAAGTGACAGAGGAAGTGAAAAAGTATAAGAAAAAAACAAAAGATTTTTGAAAGCTATAACAAAGAAACATGGACATGAGAAGGAAAGAGAAATCTGATATGGTGCAGTATTTATGCAATGGAAAAAGCCAAACAAATCAGTACAAAAAAGTAGCTCCAAAGATATTTGAAGATAAATACAGGCAAAGGCACCAAGATATGGAAACTTTCACAATGCAAAAAAAATAAAAAAACAAAGGAGAACTTAGTAAAGAGGATTAGTAGTGTAGACGTTAAACAATAGGAACTGAAGTCATGGATAATCTGCAAAGTGGAGGGTTTAGTGTAGAAAGTCCAGCACATACAATGTTGCAGCATGATGGAACAGTGATTCCCCAGATGAAGGAACAGCAAGTGGAATGAGAGGTATCTGAAGAAGAAATGTATAGACATGGGAAAGAAAAAGAGATCTAGTATGGTGCAATATTCATGTAAAGGATAAAGCAAAACCAATTGATATGAAAAAAGCAGCACCAAAGATATTTTAAGAGAAATACAGGCAAAGAAACCCAGACATGGAAAAAAAGAAGTTATGTCTTATCATAACGTCCCATCTGTGTTGTTGATCTTCGTTCATTCATTACTGATGGGTTATCGGTTCCATCCTCGGAAACGAGCCGGACAAATATTATGCTCACATCGGCCAAAAACTCTCAAGCCAAAGTCCTACCCAGAATGTTCTGCTCCCTGTTACCTCAGATCAAGTTTGCAAGTTGATAGACAAAAGTAGAGGCTACCTCTGGTCATAGCAGACCTACAATAAAGGAGTATATGAGATCAACCAGGAGCCTCCGGAGGGGGATGGAGGGTGAGGAGTAATGAATGAATGAAGATCAACAACACAGATGGAACGTTATGGTACGACAACTTCTTTATCTGATGTTGTTAATCTTTGTTCATTCTTTACTGATGGGACAGAGTCCTCAACTACCTGCATCCCTGGGTGGCCCTCATGGAAGGAAATTCCTGAGCAACATGGAGCCAAAAGAAGCTCTACCTCTGGAGGCCAAATCCAATTTGTAATGAAGAATAAAAGTATGAGGTTTGGCCCAAGTTGCAGCTGAGCAAATATCATTTAGGGAAGCCTTAGCATGGAAAGCTGCTGAAGTTGCCATAGACCTTGTAGAATGTGCTTTCACTCTGTGAGGCAAGGTGAGATTGTTCTTGTTGCAGATAAAGGTAATACAATTTCTCAACCATGAAGCCAATGTAACTTTTGAGACAGGATGACCTCATCTTGGTCTAGAAAAAGCCAGAAATAGTTGGTCTGATTTACGAGTAGATTTTGTTCTGTCCAGATAAAATTGTATTTGCCTATGAACATCCAAGGAGTGCAGGCAATACTCTCCCTTGTTAGAGTGGTTAGGAAAAAATACTGGAAGGTCAATAGATTGGTTGATAGACCACTCTGACACCACTTTTGGTAAAAAGAAAGAATTAGTTCTCAGTGATATCCTATCCTTATAGAAGATAAGATAGGGAGGTCTGATGCATAAGGTTTGAAGTTCTGACAAGAGTCTGGCCGATGTGATTGCAATCAGAAACAAAGTTTTCCAAGAGGGAGATATTTTACATCACATGAAGACGCAGGTTCAAAGGGGGGAGCTGTTAGAGCTTGCAGAACCAAGAACAAATCCCAAGGTGGTACCGATTCTCTAATGGGAGGTTTTAAGTGAAGAACCCCCTTCAAAAAAGTTTTACAGAGTCTATGTGACATAAGCGAATAATCCTGAAAACCAATATGGAAATTTGAAATGGCAGCTAAATGCACACGAATAGTAGAGGCAGACACCCCAGAGTGGAAAAAAATATGATAAGTAATCCAAAACCACAGAAACTGGGGCTGACAAGGGGTCTAATTGTTTATCTGCTGCCCATAAAGAAAACCTTTTCCATTTATTGAGATAGATTAGTCTGGTGGACGATTTATTAGATGCAGTAAGAATATTGCGCACTGGGGACACAAGAGGTTTTCCTGCCTGGCAATCATTGGAAGTGGAAAAACCAAGCTGTCAGTTTCAGGGTTGTTAGATCAGGGTGAGTCAGACCCTGCAGATGGGAGATCAACGTTGGGGATGGATTGAGGATCCACGGTTGATCTAGCAGGTGAGGCCAGAGGAAGGGGAACCAGACTTGTTGAGGCCAATATGGAGCAATGAGGATCACTTTGCTTTTCAACTGTCATGCTTTCTTCAGAAATTGGGAGATGAAGGGAAGAGGAGGATAAGCATAAAGTAGACCTGAGGGCCAAGTGTGGACTAGAGCGTCTCTTGGTGACTGTCCCCAAGGGGGGATCAAGGCAAAATAGTTGCTGCACTTGTAGTTGGTTGGGGAGGTGAATAGGTCGCAGCAAGGCTGGCCCCAGTGGTTGAAGATACTTGCCGCTATCAAAGGGTTGAGGGACCACTCATGAAGTTGTAGAATGTACCTGCTCAATTTGTCCACTATCATGTTGGAGCTCCTGGGAATGTGCATTGCAATTAGAAAGCAGTTGAAAGCTATCGCCCATTGCCATATTCTCAAGGCCTCTTGGCATAACGGGTAAGATCTGGTGCTCCCTTGCTTGTTGTTGTACCAGACCACTGACATGCTGTCTGATTGGATCGCAATAGTCCCTGACGGAAGGATGGAATGAAATGCTTGCAACACTAGTAGCACCACCCTCAGTTCCAGGACATTGATATGCAAAGGGGCCTCTGTCTCTGACCAGGTGCCTTGGACCGAGTTTCCCTGACATAGCCCCCCACCCCATCAGGGAGGCATCTGTGGTCACCGTGGCTTTCGGCCGATGGGGGCTGAAGGGGCGAGACCATTGTTGGGGATTTTGAGACATCCACCAGAGTAAATCCTGCTTGTATCTCTGAGTTACACTTATCTGAAAAGACAAAGGATATTGTAGAGGATACCACTGAGTGAGAAGTAACCACTGAAGGAGCCTCATGTGGAATCTGGCTAGAGGAACAATGGTGAAAAAAAGGCTGCCATTGACCCCAAGAGTTAGAGTATAGATCGAGCGGGAGATTTGTGGTGACAGAGCAGTGGTTGAACCTGTTGTCTTATTCTTTGAAGCTTGTGGTCTGGAAGAGATGCTTTGCTATTTCTCGTGTCCAACAGTACCCCTATGAATTCCAAAGACTGAGCTGGGGTCGTGTTGGACTTCTCCCAATTTATAGTAATTCCCAGGTGTTGTGCTTTGAGGAGAGTGTAGTACAGGGCTTCTTCCAGTAGACGCTTGGTGGGGGCAGTGAGGAGCCAGTCATCTAGATATGGAATCCTTGAAGTTGCAAGTGAGCGATAACCACTGTCATGCATTTGGCGAACACTCTGGGGGCTGTAGAGAGACTGAAGGGAAGAGCTCGAAATTGGTAGTGACTGGCTCCTATGCGGAAGCGGAGGTATCTTCTTGAGCATTTGTCCATTTTTATATGTTAATACGCATCTTGAAGATCTACAGAGCCCATCCAATCATCTTCTTCCAGGACAGGAAGGATAGACTGAACCGTGACCATCTATATTTACAAATTTCTTCAGTGTGCTGAGATCCAGAATTGGTCTCCAGTCCCCTGTCTTTTTTGGCACTAAAAAGAACCTTGAGTAAAAAACGGATCCTATCTGGTCTGGGAGAACCATCTGGATGACTCTTTTTTTGTAGCAGCTTTTGAATTTCGTGTGCTGCTGCTTCCCTTTCATTGGGTGGAACTTTGGGTAATACTCTGGATGAGGTTGGACAAAGATGGAAGGGGATGCAATAGCCTCTGGATATTATCTGTTGTACCCAAGAGTCAGTTATATTTTGCCAGGCAGTGGGGTACAAGGAAAAGTGACCACCAACTGCTTCCAGAGGTGAGTAGTTGGGCAACGCTTCAGGAGCGCTGATAGGGTTGGCCAGAGAAAGAATCTCTGGTACCCCGGCTTTGAGTCTTCCATTGGAGTTTCCCCCTCTGCCTCTAGGGGAGAACTCAGCATGTGCATCATGGAAAGAGCCCTGTGATTTCCTGTGCCACATCTTCCGCTACTCTGATTTCTGGAGTAGAATCATTGAGGAATGGAGAGTCTGACACCAATGGCAGATAGGGTCTTGCCATCTTGTTTACACTTTGCCAGCGTATCTTTAACTTTAGGGCCAAACAAAGAAGCGGCCTTGATGGGGGCGTTCATGAAGGAAGTCTTAAAGTAGTCTGCAAAGTCGCAAAGGTGCATCCAGGCATGTCGTCTGGTGACTATACCTGCACCTGCCGCTCTAGCCGCTCTTTCCGTTGTGTGAGAAGTAAGATGCATGAAAGAATTGGAGATGGACTCTAGGATGGCTATCTGAGAAGCTACGTTGTCACGGATCTCATCAGAAACAGCTCCTGCAAAGGTTTCAGAGAGTTGGTTAAGATCTCTCTGGAGCCTCATAAAGTATGGCAAATAGTTCAAAGACCTTACGGCGAAGGTCGTTGAAGCAAACCCATGCTTCCCTAGTTTGTCTATCACCCGGGACTCCTTGTTGGGCGGATGGACAGTTTGGCTCTCTTCTGCCAAATCTTTCTTAGTTGCAGCCACCACCACCATGGCATCTACTGGAAGACCTCGTGACCAATGGGGATGCTCAGCTGGGGGCAATAAGATTTTATCAGGCCTCCGCGGTATTGCTTCCAGGGTGTCAGGAGCCTTCCATGCCTGCTGGATGATGAGTTGGATGAGCTCATCAGCCAGTGGAGTAACCCAGGAGGTAGGGGGCCGGGCACAAAAGACCTGCAGGAATACAGATTCCTCAGAGGAAGGATTAGAGGACTTCCAGTCACCTCTCTGTGTAAGGATCTCGAGAATGTCACCAAAGGAAACCTCATCAGAGGGTGACCGTGGGGACCTTTCCCCATCATAAAAGTCCATATCTTCAGTCAAAGACTCCTCAGTGGAGTCCATGTGCTTCCTCTTGCATGACGCTTTGCGGTGTACTTCCTCAGTGGGAGGTTCTGGGGAAGACTGCAAAGAGGGGGTCTCCTGAGGAGGAGAAACCTGAGGCCCTTGTGTCCGGCAGTTGTGGCTTGTGAGAGTTGCAGCACAGAGGGGGGAGAGGACTCCATGTGGGGTTTGCTAGCAGGGGCAAGCGCCCTCTCCATGGCCTAGAAGGCCAGCCTGCCCAAGGAGGGATGGAAGCCCAGAACCGAGCATGCCTACCTTGGAACTGGGGTCACACTCCACCCCGACAAGCCCACCCCCAGACCAGGAGTCTCAAGAGGACTGTAAAGCATGAGAGAGGGAGGATTCCTGGAGGGTGCCATAGAAAAAATCTGCTTGAAACCAAGAATGCCCTCCCCCATGGCACAGCCACTGGCCTGAGAAGAGCCCGATGCCCAGTGCACCGAGGGCCACAAGGATGACTCCGGTTCCAAAGTGAGATCTGCTGTTGGGGTCGGAGGAAGGGAAGCTGTTGTCAGAGTAATGGGCTTCGATACTTGGGTGGAAGTCGAAGGAGGAGTGTACATTGGAGTTTGAGGAGATATACGTTCACCTGAAGGAGGGAACTTGGATTTCATCAGTTGAGACAGACCTGTGGCCACAAGCAACTGGTCAACAAGCCGCAACACATCTTTTATTTATTTATTTATTTTACATTTGTTGACCAGGCTAGTCCAACTGGATACATGTCCATTTTCAGTAGAGGCCCGGGGAGAAAAGCTCCAGAAAAAAACCTACAAAAAATTTAAAAGTAATATAAGTCTACAAAAGGCATCAGCATACAATATTACAACATTCAGTTAAAGTTTACATAAAAAAATTGTAAAATTGAATTAAATAGTCAAATATGGAAAATAGTACTCAAGACTCATAAGCATTAGTATTTAAGTAAAAAAGATAGGTTAGTTTATAGAGTGTAGAATATAGAGATTTATAGGTAGGAATATAGTGGTTATAGAGTGTAACAGTCAGTAAAGGATAACAGTTAGTCAGGGTTGGTACAAGAGCATAACCAGTGGTTGGTGAGAAAAAATTTTAGATTAGTTTTGAATTGTGGGAGAGAGGTCTGAGAAGTAAGATCATGTGGTTGTTGATTCCATACTTTACCAACAGAGTTAGAGAACAAGGAGTCACCTGCTAGGTTTTTTGATAAGGTAGTATGAATCCACATTTTGTTTGAGGAGTGTAGATTCTTCAGGCTATTATATGGTATGATGAGGGCAGAAAGAATTGGAGTATTGCTGGGTTGGTATAGGGCTTTATGGGCTATTGAAAGTTGGTTAAATTGTAGCTGGTTAAGGAGTTCAAGCCAGCCCAGTTGTTTTAGATTCAGACAGTGATGAGTCCTGAAAGGTGAATTTGTAGCGAATCTAGCAATATTGTTATATGATATAGCTAGTTTGTTGAGATTATTTTTAGAAAGGATAGTATATATGGGGGAAGCATAGAATAGGGTAGAGATTAAGTGGGTTCTAGCTATTGCAGTCCTGGCTTCTGGTGTAAGGAAAGGTTTGATTCTATAAAGGGATCCTAGTTTTCTGTTAATTGATTTTATTGTAGTATTTATGTGGGTGTCATAGTTTAGGTGATTATCAATTGTAATTCCTAGGAGTTTGGTGGTGGGGTCAGGAGAAATAAGGGTGCCATTATTGGATGTAAGAGTGAAGTGTAGAGGGGTAGACATATGGGTAGGTGTAAAGAGCAAAAGTTTTTTTTTCTTTTCAGGTTAAGGAGAAGACAACGGTTAGAGAACCATTGTTCTACAATGCTGAAAGCTTTTTGTGTAAGAGAATGAAGTTCGGTTTGGGATGTGGCTGAACAAATTATAGTAGAGTCATCTGCATATTGAATGCAGGTGGAGAGTGGAGTGGATAGATGAAGGTCATTTATAAAAATGGAAAACAGTAGAGGGCCTAATATGGAACCCTGATGAACACCTAGAGAGATGGGGAGGAGATTTGAAAGATGATTTTGCTAGAGAACTGCCTGTTGTCTGTTTTCAAGGTAGGATGTAAAGTAGTTTATAGCTAGGCTGTCAAGTGAGAGGGACTTCAATAGGTGTAGGAGGAGTTGGTGGTTAACCATGTCGAAGGCTTTCGATAGGTCAACAAAGAAAGCAGAAAAAAGCATATTATTGTTGCGATTTTTGTTGATACAGTTAGTGAAGGATAGCAAGGCTATGGTGGTACTATGGAATGGGCAGAAACCATGTTGACAGTTAGCTAGTAGATTGTGATGGAGAAGGTGGTTAAGTAATTGTTTGTGGATACATTTCTCCATTATTTTAGCAAGTGGAGAGAGTAGAGCTATGGGGCAAAAGTTGGAGAAATCATTGGAGTTTCCACCTTTGTGAAGAGGAATTATGTAAGATAGATGGGATAGTGCTTTCTTTTATGGTTCTATTGATCAATATGGAGATGAGATAAGAAATAGCCTTAGCTCCTTTTTTGCAGGAATTCTGCTGGGAGTTTATCAGCTGAGGGGGTAGTAGGTTTTAGTTTTTGGATTAGGGAACAGATATAGGATGTGGGTATTGGTTCTAGGTGGAATAATGGGGGAGGAATGGAAGTAGGAATAGGCAGATTAGAGGTGTCAGGGGACAGATGGTTTGCGAGATTCAGTATAGAAGTAGTAAAGAAAGAGTTGAAGGAGTTTGCTGTTTGTGTTGGGCAGTCAGAGTTGGAGCCTAGAGGATTAGGTGTGGCAGTTTTGCCTAGGTATAGAAGTTTGTTAATACTAGTCCAAAATTTTTGTGGTTCATTGAGGGATGATTGTTGTAGTTGGAGATAGAAGTTCCTTTTATGTAATAGGATGGCTTTTTTTGTTATATTTCTTTGTTGTCTAAAGGTTTGGTGATCAATAGTATTCTTTGTGGTACGCCATTTAGCCCAAGATTTATTTCTGCAAAGGATTAGTTTCCTAGTTTGATTAGAGAGCCATTGGGCTGGTTTAGTTTTGTTTCTAATACAGCGTGTTGGGCATGATGGTCCAGGATTGCTCCTGCTCCTTGCTCAGAGAGACTCCTGGTCGACCTCGTAGAAAAACCTAAGGGTGATTCTGGCCTTTTTAGGAAAGGACTATAGTGGCTACCAACAAATGGATCCAAGGAAGGAGAGTACTTGGTCCTTGCTTATTCAACAGGTGCAGAGCCTGGAACCGAGGGTGTCTGCACCAAAGAGAATGGTGTCGAAGTAGTCTGTGCCAATGACATCAGCGCCATAGACGTCGAAGGTATCTGCACTATAAAAGCAAGTGTCTGCACCGATGGGTATGGTGCCATCGAGAAAAGTGTCTACACCAGTAACAATGCCGGTGCCGAGAAGGACTGCACCAAAGAACATGTCGGTGCTGAAAGTATCTGCGCCATGGAGGACAGTAATGTCATACTCAGGCCAAAGGGGATTGTACCAACAATGCTAAAGAGGACTGTACCTGCATGGATAGTGCTGGTAAGAGCTGCGACAGAACTGTCGGAGCCATAATTGT
This sequence comes from Protopterus annectens, assembly GCF_019279795.1. Classification (NCBI taxonomy): domain Eukaryota; kingdom Metazoa; phylum Chordata; order Ceratodontiformes; family Protopteridae; genus Protopterus; species Protopterus annectens. Next base: position 1,235,405,536 of record NC_056727.1, on the reverse strand, counting down.
CTGCACTGGGAACTCCGGTGCCATCGATAAGGAGGACATGGCTGGAGCAAGAATCAACTGGGCTGGTGCCGAGCCTGGAGCCAAAAGGGTCACAGCTGGCAGTGCCAAAGTAGTAGTCATTTTCACCTTCTTAGGAGTCAACTCCCTATGATCTCCAGAGGGAGATGAAGTGAGCGACCTCGATGAGGAAGAGGAAGAATGCCTCTTATGGGGTTAAGCAGGAGGGGGGGGGCTCCGACCCATAAATAGCCTCACAGAAAGGAGATTTGAGAAGACCTTTCAGGATTAACTTATTCTTTCTCTCATTAAGAGTCCTGGTCAAATAATTTCTACAAATCCCACACAGGGGATCCACAGTAAGGTGGGAGACATTCAAACAATAGAGACATAAGTCATGGCCATTGGAAAGTGGTAACTTACGGCCGCAATTCTTACACTGTTTAAAATCAACACTACTTTTCTTATCTAACATAATGATGTGGAGAAGAAGGACAGTACCAAAAATAAGAGGAAAGGCTACACAAAAGGATAAGAAGAGAGAAGGAAGAAGGATTACCAATGATGGTATTGAAGAATTACTTCAAAGGTAAGAAAAGGGGAATAAAGAGAAATAGACTAAAGTGAGAGAGTCTTAAGGATACGATAGGGTAGGAGAATAATATAAGAAACTGTTTGAAAAACTTTAGAGTAGAAATGATATATAAAACTTTTAAAAAATTATACACTTAACTGAAGAGAGTGGCTTGACAGGGCTGTACAGCAATGTGGCAAACAAGATCTGAAGTAACAGGGAGCAGAGCATTCTGGGTAGGACCTTGGCTCGAGAGATTTTGGCTGACATGAGCTTGATATTTGGCTGGCTCAATTCCGAGGACAGAACCGATAACCCATCAGTAAGGAATGAACAAAGATTAACATCAGATATTTACAATACAAAAAGTAAGAAAACAAATAGGGAAAATAGAAAAGAAGATTAGTAAAGAAGAAGTTAACAGAAACTGAAGTTGTGGATTATCTGTGAAGTGAAGGATTTAGTGTAGAAAATCCAGCACAGGTAATGGAACAATGAGCCCCCAGACTAAGGAGAAACAGGAAGAGCAGGAGGCATCCGAAGACTTGCCACATGGTGATGCCCTGGTGCTTTCTATAGGAGATTGGCACAAAAGATCAGTTGAAGCTGCACAGCAAGGGAAGGAGCAGGAAACAGTAGCAACTCTGAAGCAGGCAATGTTCTGGAGTGATGTGTCAATGAGTTCCCATATGAAGGAGCAGCAGATGAAGCAGAATGCATCTGAACAGGATACGTCACAGACATTTGTTCTCAAACTTTCAGTAGAATATCTTTAAGAAATGGAGAACAAAGAAGGTGCTGTCAGTCTAGAAGAAAATGACCTCTAAGGGAAGAGCTGCTTGCTTTAATAGAGATGGATAGACATGTTAAGATTAATAAAAGAAATAGATTACAAAAAGTAAATAAGACCCAAAATGTTATGAGATTGGTAAAACAGATGAAAACAGTAATTAGGACAATTAAGAGAAATTCTTGTGACATAATAAAAAGGATATATTAATGTGCAGCTAAATTAATAATAGGTAAAGTCTTAAAATAAACACATAGAGCAATAAAGGAAAGGAAAAAAGAGAAAGAAAAAACGGCATCATGGAAACATCGAACAGTGAAAACTATTAATCGGTTAAGACAATAAGTATCAGTATTAGAAGGATATGGAAGAGAGAACATTACATCAAAATACTTTATTAAGATAGATGTGGTAAAAGCAATGCACAGTATCAAAACATACCAGGATGTATCATACAATATTGCAAATAATAACCTAAAATTATCAGCACAGGTAGAAAAACTTAGAAGATGTGCAGATAAATGTAAAGGAAAAGTACAAAATAAGAAATTCATTGATGACCAAAAAAAGGTTTTATAAAGAACTGGGAAAAGGAATAGAAACATCACCAAAGAAGAAGAAATAGACATATTTTGCTGACATTTTTATTAAGACCATGTGGAACATAACAAAGATGCTGAAAGGATAGAAAAATTAAAAGAAAACCGTAAGGAGTGTGATGAAGCAATGCCCAGAGAAATAGAAACAAAATTAAGAAACATTCCTAAATGGAAACCCCAAAGCTCATCCGCAGTATTTAACTTTTGGATAAAATCATTAGCTTGGAGTAAGAATTACCTATATACGCATCCCAAATGGACACCAACTTAGTTAACAACAGGAATAATGATACTCTTCCTTTAGAGTGAACCTGCAAGCTATCCTAAAAACTACAGACCAATAACTTTCCTTCCAGTAATATAGAAACTATATACTCTGATGCAGCCAGAGTTTATAGTCATTTAGAAAAAAAAAATAATTATGGCAATAGAACAAAAGGGTAACAAAAGAAAGTTATATGGAGCAAAAGATCATTTGTTGCTAAATAATTGTGAAAAGGGGAAGAATCTAAATATGGTATGGATAGATTACAAAAACAGGCGTTTGATAGTATCCCACATTCATGGATAAAGGAAGCTTACAGATGTATAGGATACACCCTACATTGATCAGTAACATTACAGTGACCATGAAACAATGGTAAATCACTTTCTAGTAAAGTCACAACAAAGGGCAAATTAGTATCCCAGGGATAAAAAAAAAATCAAAGGGGCATATTCTTGGGGTATTCTCTGTTCCCGCTGTTCTGACTTGCCTTTAACTCATTATGCTGTTTACTTAACAGATTAGGCCATGGTTACAAATTGGCTCCCAGAAAACAAACTTGTTTAAATACTTCTCTTCTCTTTTTTGTGAATGATTTAAAACTGTATAGTTCATTAGAGGAGGAGTTGAAAGCATAACTGCAAGTGGTTAAAACTTTCTCAGATGATATAAGAATGTCATTTGATCTTGCTAAATGTGCAAAAACAATGTTTAAAGCAGTAGCACCAAGAAAATATGAATCTAGGACAGGAATATGATGTAAACAAACTTGAGCAGGAGGCAGTGTTTAAATATTTATACCCAGCACCATACCTCTCAGCCATACCAAATTCCTCGGTATTTCCCATTTTTGGTCTCAAAATAATAGGGTGCCACGAATTCCCGAGTGGCCTCTTTAAATTTTGATTCCAATTTTGTTTTCATTTTTATTTTCATTTTTTATGCTCATGCTTATATCATCCCACACAGCCAGCATATCCTGAGGACAAGCCACAAGCTGCGGTGCTTATTTCAAGGTAAAATACTTTTTACACTACTACATTTGCATTTTGTGTGCCATTTTACAAGTCTGGAATTTCTGTCTGATTATGGGCATAATAGTTCAAGTCGGTTACACAAGTCATCTCTTCATCTTCCTTTTCTCCATATGTAACTTTAACAATACATCCTCACGTACACTTGGACCGAATTGCAAACATTCCCACCCCTTTAATTAACTACCTCTACAAACTGAAATATAGCTTTAGTTGTTACAGATTCTTAAAGTAGCAGGTTGCTTTTTTGTTGCATGTATTTTTTAAATAATAATAATAATCATAATAATAATTGGAGGTACTAGGTACTTTCACTACTGTGTTGAGTTACCTTGACTAGACCATGCAAGTGTGATGCAAAACTCGTTTCTCTATTCACTTTTAAAAATTAATTAGAGTTGTATAAAAGTACATGCTGAGCATACATTGTAAAATGTCAATGCATTGCTTTTGTTTTTTTTTTGTTTTTTTAATGTAAGCTCTTAAAAATGACAGTTTGCATAGAAAACAATCACTAACCTGGTTTTCCATTAAGTTCTCTAATTTAAGGGTTTGCTGCATTTGTCAGAATTAATTTATTAAAAAAGTAACAATCACTTATCCAGCGTTCTGTACTCTGTATGTACGGCAGTCGGCAGCTGCTCCCCAGAGAACCACTGACTGGTGAAGTTGAAAGCCGAAAACATTGTCAGTCAGATTCCTGCTTCACAGTTAAAAAGAATGAAAACAAAATTCTCCTTGATTAGGGCAAAGGCAGGTGGGTAATAAATGTAAGGTGGGATAAGTATTATAAATATTAAAATTCTAAGATTCTGTAGTCACCTGCTGGTTGAAATAATGCCATGGTTGCGGTTTCCTCTTTAGTGCCATTGTTGAAGTAAAAATGTTTTAGTTTTTTCATGGTTCCATCTCTCTTTTTTCAGTGAAAGCTTGATCTCTTTTGCTGTGGACTGCTGCTAATAATCTCAGCCTATGAATGTTACATCGTAATGGCAGCTGCTCCTGAGAGAACCACTGACTGGTGAAGTTGAAAGCCGGAAACATTGTCAGATTCCTGCTTCTCAGTTAAAAAAAAAAATTCTCCATGATTAAGGCAAAGACAAATGGGTAACAAATTTAAGGTGGGATTGGGATAGGTATTATAAAATATTAAGATTCTGCAGCCACCTGCTACTTGAAATAATGCTACGGCTGCACTTTCCTCTTCAGTGCCGTCATTGCAATAAAAGTCTTTTAGTTTGTTTCATGGTTCCATCTTTTTTTGGTGAAAGCCTGTTCTCTTTTGCTGTGGACTGCTGCTAATGATTTCAGCGTATGAATGTTAAATTTGTGAGCTCCCTTAGTGAATGGACCTGTAATGTAGATATGCAGAAAACAGGTGAGGAAGATCTTCTGAGGTTTGGTTTGTGTTTTGGGTAACATGGCCCAGTTTTAAAGCTTTGAATATTATTCAGTATTATTCAAGCATGGGAATAATAAGTCCCTTAATATGAGCAGGTGTATCTGAGGTGTCCTGCCCACTTTAACTTTGATTCAGGTCTTAAACTGTGAGAAAATTGTTATACTGAACTGAACTCCAGTGTGCTTTGAAGGAGTAAGTTCGGTACAGATAGTCACAGGCAGACACGTGAAGTCACCTCTTTTGTGGTAAGTCAGTCAAGGTTAGAGTTTCTTCTTCCCTAAATAAATAGATTTTGTAACATTTTCAGGCACTTTGCAGTAAACTTAATACAGATGTTCTTCAAGTTCTGTGTCAGTGCAGTTCAAATGAGGGAAGCATTCGTTCAAACCTGTTTATCAATTGTGTTATTCACAGCAGATGGGCTATGTTCATGTGGAATGACAACATGCCCACCATGATCATGAGGTGCTTACTAATTAATGTAGATACTTTTTATAGGAGAGAGTGGTTTCCCATGTGTAGAGTAAAAATGTATTTGAATCAGGTGGTAGTTAAGAAATATATGTATAGTATCTTAATGCAGCATGCGTGTGTGTGCATGTGTGTGTTTTAAAGCGAGGTAGTGGCAAAGTAAAAATCTGGGAGGAAAAGTGTCTTACAAGTTGATCTTCTGAGGTCTGCAGTACTTATTTGAGATGTGCACCCAGGTTATTAACTGACTACATTTACAGAAGAAGATAATATTAATTCATCTTCTTTGAGTTATTTATTTATCTTTTTTAGCGTGGTGGATGTCTATTTTTTGTCTTTGGATGGCTTTTATCATATAATAAAGCAATGAGTGCATACTTCTTAATCTCTCAGAGCAAGAAATCAGGGCAAACCCAAAAATAATGGTGGGACAAAGGCCCAAAATACAGACAAATTTTAAATATTGCTCCTGTAAACTCAGACTGTTGCTAGAATAACAGGTTTTGCATTACTATGTATTTTCTGAGGGATATGAAGTCTGAAATTCAAATGTATACTAATATTTATTATTATTTAGTGACAGGAATTGTCATGTTGGTATCCCATAATTCCATTGCAGTGGACGGAGTTGCATGAGTATGTATGCAAATTTTATGTTCATCAGTGCTCCAATTTTTGGCCAGTTGTACCTACTTTTCATGTGCCTTTGTCCAGATGTTTGAGGTTTCCAGGTTGAGAGGCAAGCCTGACACCCATGTCCCTTGTGGAAGGAGGTAACTTATAAATGCCTGGCTCTCAGTGTTCTATTCAGATACAGATATCATTATTCTTTCAGGAAAACTTGGCTAGGTATAGAAAGGACCCCCTCCAGGTCATTAGCCTGTAACAATCTGTGAATCTATTTGGGAATTGATGAAGGATCAGCAATAAAACATGAGCAAATGAAAATAAAACTCAGTAAGGAATACTTAAGGAGACTAAAACTAATACTGACAACTGCCTTGACATATAGGAATAAAGTCCAAGCTGTAAACCAATTTGGTCTTCTTGTTTTGGGGTGATTGACTGGCCCTAAAAGGTATTGTATCAGTTCGACAGAAAACAAAAAACAATGATTCATGCTTAACAAATTATATGCAAATAATCAGTTTATACCAAAATTATATTTCCCTTGTACTGAAGGAGGTATGCGCCTCTTCGAAGTTGATTAGATGTGTATAACTGCAGTCATGGGACTGAAGAAATATCTTCTGAACTCACCAGATCCAAACATAGTGAAAGCTTTAAAACATGAGGAGAAGAAGTCTGAGTACTTTGCTTAGTTTAGCAGAAGCATTTTGGTGTCAAATAGAAATGGAAATTAAACCAGAAGTAGACAAAAATCAGATAGCAACTGAATACACCAAAAAAACAAAAGAAATACTATAAGGAGAAGATCACATGTGAAGGAAAGAAATGTGAAAAAGGCATAAATACTGTGACAAGTACAGAGATCTGGAACAACCTTATTTTGATCAAGGTTTGACACAGGAATGATTAAGGAGAGGTGAAATGAAACTAAAAGATGAAAGGTTAATGGTGGCTCAGAATAGTGGACTACATATGCAATCGATTATAAAGTCCATTGAGCATATGGGACAAACAGACAAATGCAGATTCTGTAAGAAAAGAACTGGAGACAGTCAGACATATTGTTGGGTGTGATGCACTCATGGCAGTGGGCCTGTATACTGAAAGGCATAATAATATGACAATACTGTTGCATTGAAGATTGTGCAAAGACTACAATACTGACGTAGCTGAGAAACATAGGAAACCTGGACCACAAATCATTGTAGAGAATGATGAAGTTTTTAATCACATGGAATCACCCATTAACCACAGTTCAAAAACAGATGAAAGAAAATCAGATATAGTAATCCAGGAGAAAAAAGTAGCATTGATCATTTACATTGCTACGCCCAGTAATTAAATGTCTTATATACAGGGACATAAAAAGTCATAAAATAATCAGATTTGCAATCAGAAACAAGAGCAATGTGAAAGAAAGATAACCAGATAGTTCCAAAAGTAGTCGAAGCAACAAGTTTAACAAAAAAAATATTTATAGTCATACTTTAAACTAGGAAAGAGGCCAGAGCTGTGTCTCTTGTGAGTCACACAGAAAGCTCAACTGACTTTCTAGTTGCTTGCCCCTGATGTTAATTTGACTACCTAACTTCTCTCTCATCTTTCATTGGCTGTTGTAAGCACAAAATTATCATTATGGAAAATCACTCCTCTTCAGCTATTTAAATTTATTGGCCATCCCACTGTATTTCATAGGCCAGAATACAAAGTGCCCAACCCATTCCAATCTATCTTGCTCTTTTAAAATTAGTGGCTTTCCACTTTGATAGCTAAAGCTTAAGTTATCCCAGTTTTCATGTCTAACTGCTTAGAGTACACTGCAATTCATAGGATATTAAGCCATTTTCCCACCTTACCTTTAAAATCTGCAACATCTACTTCAAGACCACCATTTATTGTAGAACCCACATTCTGCCTCATAGTATTCATCTTGGGATTAGTGCTTCTGTTTTGCTCTTGTGAGAGAAGGAGTACAGGGACATTATTTCCTGGAGACTGATGATCACCAGTAAGCCCAATAACTGCTTCATAGTTGCTAGCTTGGAATTTGTGCTGACAGAAGGAAGAGAGTGCATTGATTCTTGAGTGTTTCTGATTGGGCAGTGAGCATCAGTGTTTGACCTTCTTGAATGGTCTGGTGGTTATTCAAGGTATCTACCAGAAAAAGGCTACAACAAGCCTGCAGACCCTTGCATCATTTGAGACAAGAGTAATGATCACCAAAAAGCCTGTGGACTGTTTCTCATCTTGGGATTGCTGATACTGTTTTGCTTCTAGTGACAGAAGAAGCAAAGGAGCATTGTATCCCAGCAGCATGAAGCTGTGGTGAGACCAGCACTAGTGGTAACCAGGCAGTAGCCATTCAGGCTAATCCCCTCTTTTCATCATTTTTGACTAGATAATTCCTTCTTTTCAGTAAGTACTACTTTATTTGCTGCTTTATAAACTAACTTCAAAATATCTGCCTAAACATTTCATCGATAAATCATCAAGGTCTGCATATTAGTTTCCCTTCAAGTGTTTTGGATGTGCCCTGTATAGATGCAGATACTGTGAGTTGACATTTTTCCTGTAAAAGCACCCTTGAAATTTCACAGGACAACTAGTTTGCAGTGACAATCACTGCTGTCAGAGTTGTAAACCATATACTTCTGAAATTAATTTATATTCTCACTTCAACCATCTAATCAATAAATAAATGGCCTGTTGTCAGAGATATGAACTTTCCCATTATCTCTGTTACCAGCTTGGAGTATATGGGAATCCTAAGGCAATGTAGAAATTGCCTCATGTTTACTGACAACCAGTTAATTCTGAAACAAATTGATATAGTATGTGAGACATGTAGCTACACAATGTCACTGAAGACAAAGCTCTCACATAAAAGCATTCCTAATGTCAATCAGATTGTCAGAAGTACACATGATGCAACCATCACACACAATTCAAAGCAGACACATTAACCCACATATGCTGAGGCACTTAACTTAATCTTTCTAAACCTAAAGACCTCTTAGACAAAGTACACATAACAAATACCCTCAGCAAACCCAAATACACTCTTTCAAAAGAACACTCACATCAACACATGCAGCCACATCTCATGGGGCGGAGCCTCTGCTTCTAAGCCCATAAGATAAGCCACCACACAATCCAACATTCTGGTCAATGGACACTCCATTGTGAGGCTCACTGATGTTCCACTCACCTGGATGAGTAAGGAGAAAGTCACGTCAGTTGCTTGTCAAGGTTAGGATCCTCCACATTACACATGCACTCAGGTCAATGAACAACAAGTACCAGTGTGATTCAGTCATAGTCCATGCGGGTGCAAATGATCTGATACATACCTCCCTAAACTATATGAAGAGAGACATCATGGAGCCCTTGGAATATGTGTTCCAGGCTGGTATGAGCCTAGCATTGAGCAGCATTTTACCTTCTCCAAGAATGATGCCAAAATATGAACAGAAGCTGACTGACTTTAATAGTTGGCTTAGTTTCTGGCATCATTCTAAGGGGATGCAATATTTGTCAGCATGGCAGGAAGTGATCAACTGACTACACTGCTTCACCAAGGATGGTCTGTACCACTCCCTTCTAGGCTTTTGAATATTAGCTAAAACATTGTCCTTCCCCATGGTGCCTTTTTTATAGGCAATGCCAAACTGAAAGTACTTCCAACGTAGCAAATCAAAACCAAGAACGTAGGGAAAACAGATAGAGCCTTTAAAAATAGGATCTATGAACATGTTTATGCTGTTTCTAAGGGTAATACCACAAACGCCTTAGCTAGACATGTCACAACGTTCCCCCACCATAGCTTCCACTTCCTAGTTATTGAGAACATCTTAGATAACGGTAGAGGGGGTCCTTCGCCCTTGAAGTTAGAAGAAAGGGAGTTAGTTTGGCAACTGAAACTTAATTCCTCGGTGTCTCCTGGATTAAATGACACCATCTCCATTACCAGTTTATTAAAATTAAGGGCATTACTTAGATAGGGAGGTCATGCTCTGGTTATTTAACTACTAGATGTATCATTAGATATAAAATTTTATTTATATGTATGTATGTTTTTTTGTACCAATGTGGATGAGAACATTTGTAATAAGAAATTTTATGTTTTACAAGATTTTATTGACAGGATGTGATGTCATTTTGCACTTGTATTTAAGCATCTAAGTTCCTCTGTTTTTTTATCTGAAGAAGTTTATCCATTTTGTATAAACGAAAGCGCTAATCTAACCTACAACTTTGTGTCCAGCGTGGTGGTTTTTGTGCTTTGATACGTTTAATATATTTTGGTCGAGTTTGTGTGGTGTTTGTCAGTGTAACACCATGGCTACTGGTTCGCAAATGTTGTTTGAGAATGCAGATTCGTTTGATGCAAGTTCGTCCGAATTTAACTCCAACTCTAATGGTAACGAATCTGCTGGCATGGGGAAGTTAACAGCTCTTATTGAGCTACTGACTCAATGCATTGATACTCTCGCAAGCCAGGTTGCGGGAGTTTTGGGATCTAATGGCGTTGGTATTGCGACTGGAAATGGAGAGGCGAGGATCGGTGGCAGTAGTGGCGTGGCAGCCAGGAACATTTGTGACCAACAGCCTAATGGAGGCTCAGGCAGGTTCCCAGGATCGAATGATCGGGTGAACTCAAGGATCGCGTTTTCGACAGTCGTTCAATCGAACAATGGCAATATAATTTTACCAACAACAGGACTCTCGAATGGGGTTGACGTGCCGAGTGGATCTGGGGCATTAAACAATGGGCCCAATGCTCATTCAGGTACTGTTTCCGCTATTTCAACATTAACAGAATGGCTTAAGGAACCTAGCAGTTTTCTTCACAATGGTGGGCCCCTTTTTACACCGGAATGGTGGCAGCGATGACTCTAATAATTTAGCTAATAATTTAAAAACATTTGATATAAAACTTTTTAAGTTTAAAAAGTTACAAGTTGAAGTGCAGTACCTGAAGGAATGCAGTTTAAGGAAACAGATTCCGAAGGGCCTAAGGCAATGGCGCTTTCCCAACGGACTTATAGCACAGTCTGATTTCCATAAGGAACTATTGCAGTTGTTCGATAAGCAAGGACTGGAGTTCATTGACTGTTTGATTAAGCATTATAATGAACAAATTTTGGTGTTACAATCTGATTTAACTTTGTTAGACAGTAACATTAGAGCTGATAAAGATTTTGGAAGGTACAAATTTGATTTCCTGCGTGTTTTTTCGAGTATTGATAATTCTCTGTGTAAAGTGAAAGAGAATAAAATGAAAAAACTGAATAGGGACTCTTTGGCCTACAACAAAGGCACAGTTTATCCCTTACCTAAATCACAAGTTGTGAATGGGATTAACCATAATGTCATGAGTGGTGAGAATAATGTAAATGTGGAGTTTGGGAACTGTGACACTGAACTCTCTTTTGAGTCATGTAACAATTTAAATGAACAGGGTAATGGTGATAATAATGACAATTCACCTATTAGGAGAAGTGAAAGGCTTGCCAGTAGAAGTAATAACAATAATCATGGCAGCAGTGATACCCACCAAAGGAATAACAATAATAATAGGAATTTTTTTCAGAAAGGTGGGAACAAAACTGGGCAGCAACAGGTTCCCAGATACCAGAATCAGAAGAAGCGGAAGAATCAGAACAGGAGGAAGAGGTAATGGCTTATACCTCCAGGTCTGATAACCAGAGGGTTTATGTTGGTTACAGTGATAAGTTGAATATTTTAACTAATTCCACAGGTGATTTTAAGATTTATAACTATTCTGATTTTGTACCGGATCCATCACTTGTTGATATTCTGGTGAAGGGTATGACGTTTGTCCCCACTTGTTATAGTGACATTGCCAAAATGCTGATTGACCTTAAGCTTTTTACCAGGAAATTAAATTTAAAAGTAATGTTTAGAAATACCTCAAGCCTGGTTAATGACTTTAGGGTTGCTAGCATCTTCAACCCACCCTTACACCCATCCATTCTCCTATATGAAAAGTTATGTGAAAATGATATTCGATGTATGTTGCAAAAATCATATAAAAGAGCAAACAAAGGAAGTAATTTGACTGATATGGAAAGAGACATCTTGGACAACTTAGAATATGCAAATGTTAGGATTTGCAAACCTGATAAGGGGGGTGGTTTGGTCTTCTTCAACAAAGAAGACTATAACAATAGAATTTTGGATATGTTAAATTCAGCAGCATATGTGGAAGTCTCACTTAATGAGATAATGGAGCATACCATAGGGTTAATGGATTTATTAGTGACTTGTTTTTGGAGAATAGGATCAATAATGATGTATTTCATTATTTAAAAATGGTGTATCCAGTCATCCCAAAAATTTTTGGCCTACCGAAGATACATAAAGGCCTTAATAATCCACCTTTGAGACCTATTATAGATGGAAGACAATCAATAACCTATGGTTGTGCAAAATACATTGATTGTAAATTAAAAGAAGTGTTGAAGAATCAGAAACAAATTTGCAAAGATTCTTGGGCATTTTTGGATAGCATTAACAGGGTCCCCTTTGATCACAACTTGAATTTCCTGACTATAGATGTAAGGTATCTTTATACCTGTATCCCACAAGATACAGGATGTGATTTGGTGAGAGACTTCCTTTTGAATGAAGACATGGTGGGTTGTGATATTGATGTGGTGATATATCTATTGGAAATTGTCCTAATGAATAATTTTTTCATATTTAATGGGAAATTTTTCCTCCAGAAAACTGGAATAGCGATGGGCTCCCCGTGTGGGGGTACCTTCGCTAATGCTGTTATGGCAGCATGGGAAAGGAAATTTCTTTTTGATGTCCCAATTTTCAAAGAGAAGGCCGTTTGGTATACACGGTACCTTGATGACATCTTTATCCTTTGGAATGGGGATAGAGATTCAGCTGACACACTCTTGGTGGAAATTAATGGGTCCACTGATTTTCTTGAATTCACCTATGACTATCAAGTTAACTCCATTAATTATTTGGATGTTTTAGTAGCCAAGAATTATGAACTAGGTACATTTACATCCAGAGTCCATCGAAAAACAACTTATTCTAACTCCTTTCTTCATTTTTCCAGCTGCCACCCCCTACATCAGAAACGGGGGGGTAGTAAAAGGACAATTGGTTAGGGCAGCTAGGATGTCAACACTCGATTGCGACTTTGAAGAGGAGTGTAATTTGTTAAAAAATATGTTTGCAACTAGGGGTTATCCGTGTGGACTCATTAATGAACTTTTGAGGGAAGTTACATCTAAGAGAGAACAGGGCATTTTTTTCACCTATTTTGAGATACACGGTTGAAACAGTAAGTGAACATTTAGAAGAAAATTCTACTATTGTAAATGATCTCAATGTAGCTTCCTTTACAACAACATCGGATAATAAAACTGGGGAAGATTTAATTGGAAGAAATTTCATTACAACCTTTTCCAATGATGCATTCTGGATTGCGACAATTATTTTCAAAATTTGGTCCTTCATTTTGAAAGACACACATTTAAGGGAATGTTTGGGCATTTCTCCTAAAATAACTTTTAGAAAAGGGAGAAATTTGAAAAAATCTTAGAATTACGACAAAATGTAAAATACAGACCACATTTTGGTATGACAAAATGTGGGGTGTGTAATATGTGCAAACATATTTATGGAACTAAGTCTTTTGAAGTCGTAGGGAAAAGATTTTATTTGAATGACAAATTTAATTGTAACACAAGAGGGGTTGTGTACCTTGCTATGTGTCGCGACTGCCCTGCATATTACGTAGGGAAAACAGATAGAGCCTTTAAAAATAGGATCTATGAACATGTTTATGCTGTTTCTAAGGGTAATACCACAAATGACTTCGCTAGACATGTCACAACGTTCCCCACCATAGCTTCCACTTCCCAGTTATTGAGAACATCTTAGATAACGGTAGAGGGGGTCCTTCACCCTTGAAGTTAGAAGAAAGGGAGTTAGTTTGGCAACTGAAACTTAATTCCTCGGTGTCTCCTGGATTAAATGACACCATCTCCATTACCAGTTTATTAAAATTAAGGGCATTACTTAGATAGGGAGATCATGCTCTGGTTATTTAACTACTAGATGTATCATTAGATATAAAATTTTATTTATATGTATGTATGTTTTTTAGTACCAATGTGGATGAGAACATTTGTAATAAGAAATTTTATGTTTTACAAGATTTTATTGACAGGATGTGATGTCATTTTGCACTTGTATTTAAGCATCTAAGTTCCTCTGTTTTTTATCTGAAGAAGTTTATCCATTTTGTATAAACGAAAGTGCTAATCTAACCTACAACTTTGTGTCCAGCGTGGTGTTTTTTGTGCTTTGAAAACCAAGAACATCTAAAGGTGTTACTGCTCAATGTTGGGAGTCTAAACAACAAACTCTACTCCCTACAGACTCTCCTCACCATAGAAATTGCTGATGTCTGTGCAGTCACTGAGACACAGTTTAAAGCCAAAGAGAGCACACCAGCTGTTTGTGGCTATAATGCCCTCCACACATTTAGACCAGTTACTACACAAGACAGGGAGTAAAGGTGGAGGTGTCTTGATTTACATCAAAAATAAAAATACCTCAAAGCTAGTCAAGCAAGACAATGCACTTGAGCTGCTCCATGTTCAAATCATCATAGACAAAAATCCCATACCACTTCCTTGCAAGCTATAGGTCCCCTTCTATGACCCAGGAAACCCATAACATGTATTTAAACTTACTGGAAACACTCACCATCCAACCCAGTGCTATATTCATGGGTGACTTTAATCATCCCACTCATATTAACTAAGAATCATATATGACACCAAACGTGCAGGCACAGAGATTCCTGGATTTTGTAAACACAAACTCCCTGGACCAATATACCAGCCAAGGGTGCAATCATACTGTATCTGGTTCTCACTAATATAGGAGATTGCTACACATCCCCTAGTGTAATGTACTCTCTGGTAAGGTCAAATCACCAAATGGTCTTCTTTGAAGTAAAAATAAAACCTGGAACCCCAGCTAACTCTGGAATATTCAGGAACTACTCTAAGGCGAACTTCATACTATTCATGATGATAATCTGGCAAAATGTCAAGCCCCCCATAAACCCCAAGAACACTGCTGCCTCCACAGAACTTTTCACAAAAACCCTATATAAGCATGTTAATAGCTGCTATACCCACCAGGAAGAAGTACAGAGCTAACTCAAAAAACAAACCATCCTAGCTGAATCACAACATCAATAGGCTGTGTAATAGAAGGAAGATAAGCATGGCAAAAATTAGGAGTAGCAGCACCTAGTAGGATATAAGCCCTCTCTTTAAACTACAAGTACCTCATAGGAGCAATATAGTCTACCAAATCTAAATCTGAGGTAAATTTATCCTCCTGGGCCAAGGACAACTGCAAGGATTTTTTTAGCTATGTCTGGAACCTCAAAGACAATACACAGTTGTGTGCAAAGTTCATTGTTAATGGAGCATCCTGTACTGAACCAGAATATATAGTTCCCTCAGGAAATAACAACAAATATAACTGCCCCTGCTATCACTAGGGAACAGGTCCTTAATGATGTCTCTAAGACCAAGAACACTGCATTAATGGACCAAGACAATATCCCAGGATGCCTTCTGAATAGCATGAAACATGACCTATTAGTCCCTCTGGAATTGCTATTTAACTGTAACTTCCAAACAGGCTTCGTACCTCATGAATGGAGAACAGCAGCAGTCATTCCTCTGCTCAGAGGTGGGCCATCTACAGACCCTGGAAACTACAGACCCATAAGTCTCACTAGTCTGATATGCAAAGCCATGAAAAGACTTATCATGGAAGTGATCAATAATGACATAGGAAACCTCCAGACACTGGATCCAACCCCATTTGGTTTAATCAAGAACAGGTTGTATCTACTTAATCTGGTGGACTTCTTTGAGAGGTTACCAAAGCAATGGATGAGGGCAAAATGATTCACACTTCCTACCTTAACCTAGCAAAGGCATTTCACACAATGCCACACTTTGGCATTGTTGACAAACTCAACAGGTTAGCTGTAAACCCTTATGTCACCCGGTGGATAGTCAGCTGGCTCACAAACAGGACCCAGGAAGTTAGAAATGGGGAGTCCACCTCCTCAAAGAGGTCAGTCACAAGCAGAGTCCCTCAGAGTTCGGTTCTGGGACCACTCCATTTTGGCATTTACTTCTCTGATATCAAGGCCAATGTCAATAGCCTCTGGCTGATTAAATTGGCAAATTATTGCAAATTAGGAGCAGACACAGAATCCCCCACCGATACAAATATTCTTCAGGAAGGGCTGACACAGACAAATAGCTAGTGTCAGTGGCATGGACTAAAACTAAATGCCAAGAAATGCATATTACTATTCTTCTGGAAGTCATCCACCCCTGGTAACTATCATATTGACAACACACTCCTAAGAGATGGCCCACTAGTCAGGGACTTGGGGACACACATAAGCAGTAATCTAACTTTTGACCATCACATGTCTGCAATTGTGAGGAAATCATTCTATGTTGTGGTACTTATAAACAATGGTATGGTACCTAGGTCTAAGGAAGTCATTGTTCTGCTGTATTCAGCATTCATCAGACCTATAATTCAGTATAATGCTCCCTTTGATATGTACCTAACCGGGCATATCCAACAATTGGAATGTCCACAGAGGTTCCTCACTAAAAGAATACAGGGTGTAACATGTCCTATGCAGATCATCTCAAGGCCCTAGCCCTGTATTCTGTCTCCTACAGGCATTTCAGGGGAGATCTATGCTTGGCATAGAAGGCATTGTCAGATCCCACCATGCTGGACCTCTTGCATATCTGCAAAAAACAAACAGCATCAGAATTACCCATTCTAAAGACGTAAACCTTGCCTGTGATATAAATAGGACCTGCTGGAGAGACAGGTATGTATCCCAGAGACTATACCTTCTCTGGAACAGGCTCCCCATCTATATGAAGCAGAGATCTTCCCTAACACAGTTCAAGTGTAACTTGGACAATTGGATGGGAAACCAGAAATTCATCCCTGGTTTAGCACCTATGTCTCAAACTGACATAAGCAGCTTGTAAATGGTTCATCTCCCAGGCCCATGCTTACACTTATCAAGGAAACCAGAATTTGTCAGATATTTGGGATGCATGGTTAGGCTTAAAAAGGCCCTTTTGGTCATTAGCCTGGTAAACACCTATGAACCTTTGATTTGCTACTGATACATGTAACTCTGTGTGAATTACAGGAAGAATCAATTCAGGGTACATTGTTGTGCTGCCTGATTTCATGAACTTTAATCGTACTTTGACTTAGAAATGGGGTCCATTCCCATCATGGTATTAGAAACCCAAAATACTTGGAGAAATTAAACTGAGAGTGGCCTAATAAAGACAGGCAGGGTATTATACAGGCTGTTCAGTAAGGGTGAAGAAACACTGTCTTCAAATTTGGACACTATCAGGAGGTGGAAGGGACACTCTGAAGAACTCCTGAATCTGTGAATGCAGTGCTAGATGCCACTGTTGTGACTAGGCCCATTTTATTTTAGTGACATTACTGTGGTAGTTAACTGTTTCAGTCAGGTAAGGTTGACTGAGTCAGTGACATCTGTACAGGAATGTTAAGGACAGTGTATATTGTTGGGGTATTATTGTTAGTGTGCCTCTTGAATGTGGCAATGAAGGGGGGTTAGTACTTTTGGACTGTGGATGATTGCCACTGTTTTCCAAAGGAAGGTGCATTCCAGTTGTGCAGTGATTACACTCTTAAGTCTTTCTAACTAATCTTATGCCATGACTATGGCATTATGGGATACTCAATCTAGCAGCCAAGCATCTCATTCAGGAGGAGCAAAGTGAATTGTTTTGTGATATGGATGTTATCCAGCATCGGGATGTGTGGGCTGCGTCCTTGTTGTTTGCAGATGATGATGATGGTGTCCTCTTAGCCTCGAGTGACTGATTTGCTGTGTGCAGTGAAGTGGTTTGCTGCCATGTGTGAAGGAGAGGGGTTGAAAATCAGCACTTCTAAATTAGAGATGATGTTCTGTCATGAAAAACGCAGGCAGTTCTCTGCAGATGGGGCAACAGCAGCTGCCTTTAGTGGACTAGTTTAAAATAGCTTGAGGTCTTGTTCACCAGTGAAGGAAAGGATGACTGGTACATTGATCACTGGATGGGTGCAGAGGTCACAGTGCTATGGGCATTAAACCAGATTGTGATGGCAAAGAAAGAACTGAATCGCAGGAAAAAAGCCTCACTTTACTGGTCAGTCTATGACCCCGTCATGACCTATAAGCATGAGTTAGGGATAGTGACTGGAAGGATGACATTGTGATTGTTGTTGTAAATGCTGGGAATGAGGGAGGACAGAGAGGCTTGGCTTGTTTTCTGACAGACCGATACGCTTGTCAAACTAAAAGAATCTCATAGAAGAGACACTACTCATATGCATTCAGAGGAGCCAGTTAAGGTGTTTTGACAGGCTAGTGAAGATGCCCTGTGTACCTTCCAGAAGGTGAATGAGTTCTGTCCCACTTATAGGCAGCCCAGGGGCAGATTGGAGAAGCTCAAATTGTAATTGAGGAGGAAGCTACTATCTCACATGGAAAAGATTAGATATCTTGAGATATTGTCCATAAGGATGAGGGGACTGAATGCCTGACTGAATTGGTGCAGCACTGTTAATACTATAGGCATCTCTTGTCATTCTGAGGAATGCATGAGGTCCCACAGCATGAGCCAGAGACTGTTGCTAGGGTGACCTACCTCAATCAACTTTCTACTACCTTAACCCTGACCAGGAATAGCAGTTTAAAAAGATGGATGGATGGATGAATGGATGGATGGATGAATGGATGGATATGTAATGTGCCACAGGATGGCAGTGTGATGAGGAGGGGGTTGTAACCAGGAAAGTTGCATTCTTCCTTGTTTTGCTGCTGATGTTTTTCTAAACCAAGGAGGACTTTTTCAAGAGTATTTGCCACAAATGGAAATGGGAATCAGCTAAAGTGGTTTGGGCATATAGTAAGGATGCCTATTGGGGGCCTGAAAGTAGAACATAAATACACCCTCTTGCAGCTGACTAGTAGCTGCCACCAGCTCATCTCCTCATTCACCAGGTCTGCTGGACCTTTCTTAGCCTCCCTTGGTTCAAAACTGATTTATGTCTGGGGCAGAAGAGCAGATTGAGAATGCTGGTGTAGTGTCATACCACAGCTGAGGAGTGGTCCCTATGTGTGATGAAGATGAAGCTGCAACTCACTGATCACAAATGGATATGCCGCAACAAGTTTAATACTTTTTCTCCTAGGAGATTGCTGCTGATACAGTTTCTATTACAGTGTCAGTTTTAATTCATTGTTTTTGGAGATTTCTCTTTTCTCCACAGTTGTGTGATTTTTTAGTATAAGTAAATTTGGGGGGTGGGGTTTTCCCTCACATAGTGGTGTGCTGGAGGAAATGCTTATGCAATACTTTTTCCATTGGGTTGAAGCTTTGACTGGTTATGTTTAGGGAAATGTAATAGAAGCCAGATTTATATATATATATATATATATATATATATATATATATATATATATATATATATATATATGTATGTATTAATCTGCATTCCCTGACATATTCCTTTGCTAATCAAGTGAGAATCCGAGGTCATATTAGGTGGACATGCAAACTCCTAATCAGTAGAAAGTTGACTTACATCTGAAGTTCTTCTAAATCTCTTGAAGACAAAACCTTCCTATTTGGTTCTTGGTCATTAGGCTAATAAACAGCTCATCTGTTAAAGTTTCTGCTGCCATGGGATCAATCATCAAAGCAGTTCATAGGTAGGTACTAGGCTATCTGCCTGGGGGCATTTATAAGCCTAGCCAGAGTGTGTTGGCTTTCACCACCCCATTGATTAATTAACTGATTCTGTCAAGCAGAGCCAATGAAGTGATCCCAGGGGTGTATTTTCTGTTACCCATCCACTCGTCAAGGTTTCTCCTGAAAAGTGTTAGTGAGGGGCTCTGCCTAATGTAGTTTAGAATTTTGTTCCAAAACATGGGGAGTCTCTGTGACAGGAATCTATCCCTCCAGCATGTTCTATTTATTGTTGTGGTGAGGCTTAGCTCACTAGAGCATGTGGCTCGCAGTGACTTGGATTTCTTTAGGTGGAGCATGTCCATCAATTCTGAGTTGGACATGGCTTTGTAAGTCAGGCAGAGATCACCTCTGAGTAAGCGATATGCCACTGAGTTTTTCCCAAAAATGAAATGGATATGTGTTAGTCTAGCTCAGAAGTTAATTTTGATTCCTTGATTACTGTGATCATTATTTTTGTGCTGGACTTCTTGCTGCCATTAGCAGTTTTTGGGTGGTGGTGCGTGTGTGTGTGTGTGTGGGGGGGGGGGGGGCACCAACTCTTGTCTTCCATGCCAGAAAATGAAATTAGCTGATACGAGGTATGCTTTTTTATTTTATTTCTGCTCACTCTAGCTGGTATACCATGGCAATCCCACTAGAGGCTGGCTATTAGCTGTTGACATGAACTCTTCAACGACTGCATTTCTGTACAAGGCTACAATGTACCCAACTTTCCACTGGACTGTACTTTCTTCTTCCCCTACTGTCCTTGTTCTGCAGCAAGTCCTTTATGAAGGAGCCCAGGGTGGTGTAGTGGTCTAGGGAAAACTACAAGTGCTCACATTCCAAGAGCTCAAAGACTACTAAGTTGGAAGCCAGAAATGCAAGCATCTTGTAGCTTGGGTAGACTACTGCTGTCATTCAAATTCAAATATGAGTTTAAGCCAGAATCTTCTGCATCATACCCAAACACATTATTCAAGTTCAAACCCTCTTTTAACGTAGACTACTTTGCTATCCAACCTTCTCCCTATACTACATCCTCCTAACCTACATTACTCCACCCACCACCTCCTACCTCATCTACGGTCCCTATCATGTAGTTGAACTTTTACAAGTTCGAACCTCATATGGTGGAGACCATAAGTTCAAATTTGTAAAAGTTTGAGCGTTTCAATGGAAATCTCCATAAGCGGAGGTTTCCATTTTGTTCAATGGGGTGCGATCTCGGACTTGCTATATTTAAGTAGAGGAGGGGTGGGACGGTGCTGGGGGGCTTGCCCCCCCCTGCTTAAAACAGTTTCTTTTGTTTTCCGTTTTTTTTTTTTTTTAATCCATAGTCAAATTTTTGTAACTTTGAACATAATGGTTCGAACATTGTGTTTGAAGTTATAAGACTTTGACTATGTGATATAGACCCCTCATCTACTATCTGTGCACCTCTCACTTACTCCACTACTGTGTCCTCTACACCTCCAGATACTACTACTATTCTACACTTCATCATATTAGTTCCTCCCACCTCACATAATTCCTTTTTTTAACTTACTGCTATTATCCTATCTCTCTAACTCTAATCAGTACTCTAGCTATCCTACCCACAGCTACCTATAACACCATCAGTGCCATTCACCTTATTAGTCCTACAAGCAACATCATATTTATACATATAATAACGCACAGCCCTATAAAATCTCTCACCTCCAAAACTATTCTTTTTCTGCCCTCTGTATACCTCTATCTCCTTCCACAACTAACATCTCATCACACAACCCACACCTTACAAACCTACTTCTACAACAACCATACTTATACAATCTCTCCCCAGCTATTCCTCAGTAGGCCGTACTTTATATGCCACAGACTTAATCTTACAAATCTAACTAAAAATCTTCTCCCATTGAAACCACCACAACAAAAACTCAATTCTAAACAATCTCCCCAATATTAAAAGGAAACTGCAACCTGTAAATCTCCCCACCCACCACAGCCTAAGTCAGTGTGGCAATATACATCCATACCCTGGTCCCCCTATAGCCTATTATAACCCCAAACCTCCTTAAAGTCCCTAAACTTCACCACCATCAATCTCCACAGCATTAGAAATAAAATACCACACCTACATGTCTGGTTAGACAAAAACAAACCAGGCTTCACAGCCATTACTGAAACATGGTTAAAACCTTATATCAAAGATGATGAATTCCTACTCCCTAATTACAACTGCCTCAGAATAGACAAACCACATAAAAAAGGTGAAGGTGTCGTATTGGTATACCCAAACACCTCCACTGTAGTTCAATACACAAAACCTGTCCCACAGTTCTCAACAACAGAGATAACGGTATCCTTTCTAAAAATGAATAACAGTAAAAACCTTTGTATCACAGTCATATACATCCCCCCAGGCAGCAACATTTCTATACTTGAAGACATTTTTGCTTGGTCACCTAATAACATTACAAACTAAACCATCATCCTAGGGGACATTGACATTAACTGGCTTGATATTTCTAATCAGGCCCTTCTGCCAGCATAAACCTATATAAGTATATGCAACTAATAACCAATATAACCAGGCCCCAGCAATACAACAGGCAGTGGCTGAATTCTGGATTGGATACTTGTCACTGATCCTAACAAAATCTCCTCCTCCAACACACTACATAACAGTATTAGTGACCACTTACCAGCATTTATAACTCGTAAGACCACCTCAGTCCTAAGCACACATCAAGTTAAGCAAACCAGAGATTTATCTCACTTCTCCCCCAACACCTTTAATGAAATCTTACAAAGGGTCAGCTAGACTCCACTCAAATATCTCCCTCTCCATGAGGTTGTTGAATTCTTCAATTTGACATTTCTTCGAATTTGAAATAGTTTAGCCCCACCCTGCCTAAAAAGATTAAAAGCTAAACAGGCAACTTGGCTTACCAAACACACAAAGCAAATTATGTCTGCTAGGGATAAAACTTGGAAAACCTGGCAAAAAAAAATAAAAATCCTAATGACTCATTCAGTATAAGCAATTACACAACCAGGTAAAATGACTAGTGATTAAAAATAAAAAAGAACACTTACTAAGCCTTCAAGACCAACACAAACAAAACCCAAAGAAATTTAGGAGCACAATCAATTCCCTACTCCATCCAGGAAAAAATAACAATCCTTACCCTAATCCAGATAAAACTCCCACTGAGATAGCCTCACTCTTCAATTCATATTTTATCAACACCATAGCTAAACTCACCACTACCTTCCCACCTATAGACCCCCACCCACCTGAAATCTCTTTTTCACCTATACCAACTTCCATTATAAAATACTACTTCATAAACTCAAACCTTGTACTAATGCACCATACAATTTTCCTGCTGAATTTCTACAGCTATCTGCAAACTCCATTAACTATCCTATCAGCATACTCCTCAACAGATCTGTTCAGGAGTCTAGTATACCAAACATATGGAAGAAAGCATTTGTTCTTCCACTCCATAAAGGTGCTGACAACTCTGATATTTCTAATTTCTGACCCATCGCTATTCTCTCTTGCCCATCTCTAAAATATTAAAAAAATGTATTCACACTCAACTATCTTGTCCAAAACCAGAAACTTCCACCCACACTGCACGACTTCAGGCCAGGTAATAGTACCTGCACTGCTCTGATATCCGTTATGGACACAGTAAACAGGGTTCATAATGTTGGTTACATAGTCTCCTCACTGTTGCTAGATCACTCTAAGGCCTTTGACATGGTTTCACATCCCCTTCTGCTCACAAAACTCACTATAGGTCTCTCACCACATACCTTAAACTGGTTCTCAGACTATCTCAACAATAGGTAACAATCCACCAAATGGCAACACTCTTTTTCTCAACACAACCACAGATGTACCTCAAGGATCTATACTAGGTCCCCTCCTTTTCAGTATATCATTAACAATTTCCACACCACCCTTACCCATGACACAGTTATCCAATATGCAGATGATTCTACAATCATCTGCACTGCCAAATCTGTATCGGAGTTACGTCTTACCCAAAATGCTTTCACTTCAACCGAAACTTGGATATCAAACAACCATCTTGCTCTAAATCCCAATAAAACCAAACTTCTAATATTCTTCCCAAAAAACCTACCACTCTGAACAATAATGATTTTTCTGTCCAATCCCATAATAATACTCTTATTGAAGTCATTCCAAGTGCCAAACTGCTAAGAGTTATTAATGAAAATCTAACATTCGACCTCCATGTCCATAGCAACATTAAAAAAAATACATAAAAAATGAGGTATTCTGTATAGACACTATAATATATTACTACCTTAATATTACTGCTAGAAAAACTCTAGCATCATCCTTCTTGCTACCATCTCTACTATGCGGTGACCCAATCCTCACCAATATCCAGTCCTTCCTGAAAACCAAACTGGACTCATTTTACAACAAGATTGCCACTACTATGTGGTCCCTCAATCCTCACCAATATCCAGTCCTCCCTGAAAACCAAACTGGACTCATTTTACAAGATTGCCAAATTTGTAACACATTCAAAAAACTCAGCACACCAGTGCTTATCTCTCCAACAGCTAAACTGGTTCAAACTCTCACACTACCTCACTTATTCACAATTACCCACTGCACATAAACTCATATACAAGCCTTCAACATGCCCCTCCCTCTCCTCCTTATTGACTATATACCATCCTAACAGGCCACTAAGATCCAAAAACACAATGGTGCTGAAAGATGAAAAATCTAATCTTGCTGCTGGTGAAATGCTGTACTCTGTTACTGTTTCAAAACTATGTAATGCCCTCCAACTTTCTATCAGAACAATCAGTAATCCTGCTCTCTTTAAGAAGTCTCTCAGATCACACCTCTCTTCTCTCTGGCAATGTATTTGTACAAAAATAATACCTCCTAACACCTGATCCACTACTATATCCCTCTACAATATCACTACTTAGGAGCTCTCTCTGACTTGCTGAATTCAACTACTTATGCCTACAAACCTCCAAGTAATCAAAACTGTTACCCTACCTGACTAATTCCATCCTCAGTGATCAAATTGTACAAAATGTCGATATGTAATGTCTGCAAATAACTTGTACCATTGTATTTAATATTTATTTCCATGCATTGAGACTGTATATACACTGTATATTGTACTTTTTCTTGTATGTACTGTTAATGTTACATGGAGCTTTTCTCCTGGGCGTCTACTGAAAATGGGCTCACCTAGACCCAGTAGACTTTCCTAGTTAACAAATGCAATAAATAAATAAACAAATAAATAAATGAGTTAGTGCGGCAGCCATGGTAAGGCAGTGGGAAAGGATGGGAGTGTGTATTAGGGCACCAGTCGGGAAACAAATATAAAATAAAACAAACATCCACCCCACCAATTATATTCTTCCTTACTTATCTTACACACCCTATGCCCCCACAGATGTGCTTCCCTCATGTTTCATGTTTGTTCCATTTTACTTACCCATCATAAGCAGTACTAGTAGTAATTCTTTCAAACATAAACTCTGTTACTGCAATGTGATTTAATACCTTCTTCATTTATTATAACACCATCATTCCTCATGTTTATAACCAATTTCCAACCTTTCAATTTGTCATTATCCAGATTTCATCCTCCACATTTTGAGTATTTATTTCCCAGATATCTGTATTAATGCTTATACCACTTAAACTTTTCTTCTTATCAAAAAGAACACTGCTCACATTCATTAACTACTAATAAACAATGACTATGATATGTTTTAAAGAAACAGAAAACCATTCATTTTATTCTTTTTTTAACACCTTTATTTAATTATTACTTGTGACACAGGCAAATTTACATTTATATAAAAGTAATCAAACTGTATTAACAAGTGCACATTTACAAACATTATAGTTCACATGTATTGCTATATAGACTATAAATTATGCAACATTACATACATTATTCAATTCCTGCCCTGTTTTAAAGAAGAAACATCTTTATTAAACCATCACTTATGATATAGGCAATCATACATTTATATAAATGAAAACAAACCACACCAACACAATACTAGTTGCAAGTGTTTTGCATCACAAACCACACTCTCAGTTGCAAACATTATACATCACTTATAATCTACCCAATCATTTTCAGTCAGACATTACATAGCTCATTTAAGTCCTGCCTTATTTTAAACCTCATTCCTCCCCTGTATGTATTGTTCCCACAATTCCCATTTTTTACTATGTAGTTTGCTCCTACCCATTTCTAAAGTTCTCAGTTCCAGTTGTTTTATCTCTGTTACGATATTCAGTACTTCTAGTATAGTTGATTTAGATTTTGAATTCCATTTTCTAGTAATTGATTTTTTGGCAGCCACCATAATTAGACACAGCAAGACCTTACCAGGTCTAGGCAATTCTGATTCTGTATCATAGCTCAGAAAAATCATCTCCCTTGGCACACCAGTCTACCCACCCAGCATCTCCGACAATGCATCCCACAGGGCATCCTTAAAGTCTGCCAACTGATAACACTCCCAGAAAACATGTTCCCACTTACCTCTTTCTTCACTGTCACACCTCCAATATTTGCTGTCTACCTGAGGAAAAATAATCTGTAGTCTACTTAGGGTATAAAAATATCTATGTAAACATTTCCAAGCAAAAATCCTAAATCGTCTAGATTTTATTGCATATTTGGAAGACATCCATATATATCCTCCCATTGTTTATTTGTGAATTGCATATCCAATCTCTCTTCCCAATCATTTCAAACCTCCCCTAATTGATTCTTATAGTTATCATTAAATATTTTATATGCTGTACTAATTATTCCTTTTTTAATGGTAACTTCTGTTCTAGAGTCTACTAAAAACTCTACCAGTGCTGGTCCTTTGTCTAGAACACCTCAATTTCTTTCTCTTTGCCTGTACTCTGATATCAATCCTTGATAGGGAAGGCAGTCTCTAACCTCCAGTCCAAATTAATTCTTGGCATTTTCCCATTCTATCATCTTTCTCTCTCTAGTTATTTGCTTCCAATAGCTTGGTTCATTTGCTAGTTTTCTCCAGTAAATTCCAGCCCTCTCTTGCTTATTGCCTATATCCCTAATTCCCGCGTTGGCTTAGTTCTTAGGATACTTTCTGCTACTAATATTCTTATGATTATTATTTTTCTCCTTAAAGGCCTGCATCTAAAATACCAGTCTCCCCGTTTCTTGAGAATCCCCCATTTCACCTTCATCCCTTTCCACTTTGAATGATAGTTTTCTGCTTGTGCATATAGGATCCTTAAATGAAATACCCCCTCAAATCGGGTAATCCCAATCTGCCTTGCTCTACTGCAAAAATCAGCTTATCCCACTTGACTCTTGCCATCTTCCCCTCCCAGACAAAGTCCTTCAGCTCCTTATTAATTGCTGTCCACAACTTCTTTCGTTGATAAAAATATGCCAGACCTGTGTATAAGACTAATGGGACTAAAAACATTTTAACTGCTTGTATCTTGCTATTCATATCCATATAAAAAAGATTCAATTTTCTCAGATTTTGTATTATCATTTTAGTCTTTTCCCATTTACTCTTAGCTGTCACACCAAAAGCATTTTAATCCATACTCCTAAACACTTAATTTTAACATTTCCCATAAATATGGATATCATTGAACCAATTCATATGTGGGGACATAATTTACTGCTATTGCCTTTGTTTCATTAATTTTGTACCCAAAAAGATTTGAAACTGTCTCAAAATGTTCTACAACACTGTAATGTCTCTTTCTGGTTTTGTCAGAGGTAAAAAAGTATCATCTGCAAATAGAGCCACCTTTTCTTGACTACCATACCAATATCCTTGAATTTCTGAGTCCGTTATTTTCTTGCTAATGGTTCTAAATATAATGCAGATAACAAAGAGGGAAGAGGACACCCCTGCCTGGTTCCTCTGCTCAAGCAGAAATTATCAGCAAGGACCCCACCCACTTTAACTTTCACCACCGATCCCTATAAATTCTCCTAATCAACCTTCTAATTTTTTCAGGAAATGCAAATGCTTCCATTGCCCTGCTCATAAAGTCTCAGCTTACTCTGTCAAATGCTTTCCCTGCTTCAAGACCCACCAACAACAATGGTATTTTCTTACATTCTGCTTCCATCTGGATCATCAGTATTCTGCTAATTTTGTCAAATATTTGCCTCCCCTCCACAAAACCACATTGATCCATATCTATCAATTTTGGTATTACTTTTGCTGTTCTTTTAGCCATTATAGATATTAACACTGTATAATCATGGTTTAGTACTGGAATGGGCCTGTATGAAGCTGGATCTGATGGATCTTTACTCTCTTTAGGTATTACAGCTACCACTGCTTTCTTCCAGGATATTCGTACTTCTCCTCCTCTTAAAATGCTGTTAAACAAATCCTTCCAGATCTTTAATCAGTTTTTCTCTCCTAGCTTCCAAACTTCCACAGGAATACCATTTATTCCTGGGGATTTTTCTGTAGATTAGTGATACCTCACAATTTTTATCTTATATCCTCCTATCCTAACCATTAGTAATTAAGCCTCATCTACTTCTAACCTTGGCATATTTAATTATTCCATAAACATTTCCATTTGTATTCTTTCTTGATTTCCATATTTCTCTGCTTTATACAGACTTTCATAGAATTTCCAAAATATTTCTAACACCTCTACAGGATCTCTTGTTACCTTCCTTGTTATAGGCTCCTTAAGCTTGGCGACAGCCCTTTCTACTTTCTGTTACCTGAGTTGTTGTGCTAAACGTTTGTGTGCTCTAGTGTTGTTATCCAAAAACAGTTGCTTAATAGCAATCTTTCTAAACCCATGTATGTTATCGAGATAATCCCTTATTTTCTTCTTAACATTCTGCAGTTGATCCTTTTCTTGTTCTGTGAGATTCCCCCTATTCTGCAATACTTTAGCATTTGTCAATCTCTCTAAATAATTATTGCTATGTCTTAACCATAGCTCCCATTCTTTTATTTCCACTCTATTTTTAAACTCCACCTTAATTTTATCCCACACCCTAGCTATATTTTCAGAAGTAATTTCTGTCCTCTTGAATAACTCCTGAATAATCCCAACTACCCATTCCTTAAATTCCTCTTTTTTCAACAGATAAGTGGGAAGGCACCAGTGTCTTATTTTTATTTCATTACCCTGTGTTTTTATTTTAGTTGTTATTGGAGCATGATTTGAAGAAGTTATTGGGTGTGTATCAAGACCTTCAATTAAATGCACATGTTCCTGTGAAATGTAAATTCTGTCTAGCCTAGCCCAGTTTTTCTATCTTGGGGAATAATATATAAATTCACTTCAAGCTCATGTTACTGAATTCACACTTTCTATGCCAAATATTTTTATAAATTTCTTCAAAAATCTATCTCCTTTGATATACTTTCCCTTCTGGACCCCGCGGACACATCTTCACTGCTGCAAATTAAATTCCAGTCCCCACCTATAAGTAATATTCCTTGATGAAAACTGATTATTTCTCCCAGAATTTCTCCCAGAATTTTCTTAAGCTCCATTATAGTAGTTTTAGATGGAATATAAATACATGCCATTGTAATCCTCCTTACTTGCCAGTAGATTTATTGTTATCATTATTGTTATTATTTTTATTATTATCTTTTATTATCTTTTTTTATCCTGTTCTATTGCTATTGGAGGTCCACTTGCAATTAATATAAGTACTTTTCTTTTCCTTTGTCCCAGATATTTTGCTGAATAACCACTTTGAAAACCTTTCTTTATCAAATTCACATGTTCAGTTCTTTACAAGTGTGTCGCCTGTAACATAACTATTTGCACTCTACATTTTTAATGTGGTTCACTAATCTTTCTTTTTTTTGTATTTATCTGTGAGACCATTGACATTTAAAGACATTGCAGAAAGCATCATTGTATTAAAAAGTTATTATTCCCACTTTTTATGTATAATACCTTTTTGTTAAATATCTAGTTCCAGCTTTTGTGTTACATACAGTCACTGGCAGGATGAACTTTTATATACTTGTTTTTTTGTCATAAACATTTGAGCCTATGTCACATCTTACAAAACGTTTTGTTTTATTGAAATCCCTCAAAAAAAAAAAAAAAAAAAAAAAGTCCCCCTAAAACCTATTAATTTAATAGTAACACACAAAGCTATGTACATCTTCAAATATTTTACCCTTCTGATAGGATCAAATGTCCCAAACTGATAGCCACACTCAGAGTCTTGAGTTAACCTAAAAGAAAAGTTATTCATGTTAAGAAGCATGGTGCACCCTTTGCTTCTATTAAGTGTTACTGGTTTTGTCTTATCTTTATAGCTCTCCCAGCTGGGAAAATCTCTGAATACTTTCAGAGAACATTCTCTCCTAGCCACTTTCCCTTTTCTTTTTTTTATCCCCAGCCAGTCACTCTCCACCAGACTGTAACCAATTTCTCTGTATTAGGTTGTCTGCATGGAGACATGAGAACCAGGCAGTCAACTTCTTATCAGATTGTCTCAGTAAGTTTCTGTTTTTCAGATTGTTTCCATGGAGACATGAGGGTGAGATGCAGAATTGTTACTAAGCATACATTTTTTTTCATTTACTTGCTTTCTCTTAAAACTTGTTACCATATCAGTCTAAGGTCCTTAACCCAGTCATTCCCCCATGCAAGCATGAGAAAAAGCAACAGATCTGACTACTGGGCAGTTACAAGTGGAGTCCCACAGGGATCTGTCCTGGGTCCTCTCCTGTTTGGTATCTACTTCTCTGAAGTTCAGGCCAAAACTAAGTGACTCTGGTTAACCAAATTTGCGGATGACTGCAAACTGTTATTGACTCTCAAGCTGATATAGGCATCCTACCAAAAGGCCTCCAGACACCAGTGACTGGTGCCAGAACTATGGTCTTAAGCGCAATGCTAAAAAGTGCACCATCATCATCCTCTTCGGGAAAACCATGGTGCCCACAAACTACCACAGCTACGGTAGCCCACTCAACTCCCAAAGTGTGATATGAGATCTAGGGACACAGGTAGATAGCAACCTCTCCTTCGACAACCATGTTGCCACTGTAGTTAGAAAGTCCTTCTATGTGGCACACCTCATTACAAAAGGTTTCTCATCCAGGAAGAAAGAAGTCATAATCCCTCTTTATTCATCCCTCATTAGACCCATTATTGAGTACACTGCCCCATTTGGCATGTACCTCACTAGACACCTACAACAACTGGAGAGGCCACAAACATTCCTAACAAAGAGGATCCTAGAACTCAAAACACATGCCCTATACAGACAATTCAAAAAAATTCAAATTTACTCTGTCTCGTATCGCCTACTTAGAGGCGACCTCTGCTTGGCATATAAAGCATATCTGACCCATTGTTGCTAGACATGCTTCATCTGAAAAAGTCTCAATCCGTCCACACTACATGCTTCAAAGACCTCAACCTCATCACCACAATAAATAGAACCTGCTGCAGGGACAGGTTCCTAACCCAGAGACTTCCCATACTCTGGAATAAACTCCCCATTCATGTCAAGCAGAGCACTTCACTAGCCCTCTTCAAGAAAAATCTTGACAAGTGGATGGGTAACAAGAAATTTATCCTGGGGATCACTTCAACAGCCTTGCTCGATAGGGGCACAGGAAACTAACGTCCAGCAACAGGATGACTGAGAATATTCTTGCGCTAGGCTTGTGTTGGCTCTAGGGCCATTAGCCTAGTACTCACCTATGAACCTATTGATTTTTCTTTTGTCATGCTGTTTTAACCAGGCTTTTTTTACATTGCAGTGCCTACATTTTTTAAAACTGAACAGGAAGAAAGAGAAGGGAGAAAGAAAGAAAAATAAAGGAACAGCAGCACTTATGTACAATCCTAATTGCACTTAAAAATAACCAAGAAAAGTATGCTTTATTGCATGCAAAGAAAATCATACACCACAAAAATAGTACTGTTAAAAAAAATGTTTTCTTTACTTATAGTTAACTTTCTTCTCTCCTCCTCCCCAAAGCATTTTTCTGAACATTAATGATATGAAGTAGGGCATACTTTAGAGTCCCACACAAGTCCAATAACTTCTGAAAAAGTCCAATATGTCTAAATGTTCTTGTTCTGTCATATTTCACAAATATAATTACTACATTGTAATCCCACATAAAATTACTGGTTTTATTACTGTTCACCTCCATCGCCAAAATCCGTCCTCTCCTTTATTTCCAACATACTCCCTGTTCTTCTAGTCAACTGACATGCTCCCTTCCTTCTCTCCAACATTTTCCATTAAGCAGTATAAAAGGTTTCACAGGTACAGTTTTTCTGTAATCTTTATTACCAGAAGAACAAGAAGCAGAATCTCCTTCTGTTTCACAGCTCACTTTTTGTTGGAACAAATTTTGTATTTTGCCCCTAGCAAGTACTTCATCAAAAAATGATTTTTGTCCCTCCAGGGAAGAATACCTTGAAGACAGCTGGGTACAGCGATTTGAATCTCACACCTGAATCTCGACATTCCCAGAATAGTGGAATTAATTTACTCCTCTTATGCCTGGTGTATGAGTGATCATTCTCCACACTCTGCTGTCTCCCACTTTTAGTATTTTGTCCTTCTGCCACATTTTTGTCAGAATCATCTCCTTCTGCTAGTAAGATTGCATCTTTAATATTAAAGGTCTAGGTTGCTTTCTTATTGCCAGGTTTGGTGCATACACATGATGTGCCCTTTCAAATAATAACTCCTGCTGTGGAATACCAGTCCAGTTGCTTATTTGAGCTCTCATAAAATTAATGCAGGCTGATGTTCATCGTGTTTCACTGTTGCAGTCTTAACAAATGGGTTATCTGGCTCCCGGTAGCCCTCAGTCGTCCAGAATACCAAAGGTAAGTAAAAATAACATTGGTTGCCATCGGTTGTAAAGGATGTCAGGGCATCCAATACAAAAGGAGGCAGCCAATATCACTTCCTTAGTCTTCCTTGCTGCTGAGCCTATAGCAGAAGCTTTTCATGCATGAGTGCCGGTCGGCAGTTTACCTTTGTTGAGTTCTGACTACAAAGAGTTGAAGTCTACTACAGCTAAGTACCCCATTGGGGATCCTCTTTTCTTGCCTTAACGAATGTCAGAAAAAGTTAATAGTTGCCTTACCTGTGGAAAGCAGATTCCCCATAGAGATTTTTACTCCTATTACATTATCTGTTTAGGCCTTGATCATGAAATTTCCAGTTTTAATCTTTGTGCCTCCTTTAATCCGTGTACTAGCCATCATCGGGCTAAGATTTTGGCTAAGCATTTCGGAGTTTGGCCTAAGTTTGTGGATATGGTGTCCACTGGTCTTCAGGCTTCGGATATTCTGAAAAAGCTTAAGGACAAGGACTGTGACAGGCCTCAGAAAACTAAGTCCACGGATGAGGTGAAGTTGGTCATCAGCTGGCAGGAGCCAGTGAGACGCTTTTGCAGTTCCTGCAGTCCGCAGATGTACAACTGCAGGCCTTGATTGAGTCCGAGTCCCTTAGGCCTTTGGCCTCCAGTTTGTCTTCCGACCTGTCAGCCAGTCGCCTCTTCTGCTGGAGCCGGTACCACTAAGCTGACTTCGAGGTCCGAGGCCTCCATTTTGCGATCTGACAGCAAACTTCTTCCTTCTACTCCTGCTGTTTCTTCAGTGGTTGCCAGGCCTCCCAAGTCCTTCAGGCTTGCAGGTAAGCCTTCCATCCATAAACCTTTCAAAAGGCAGGCTCCAGTTCCTTCTAGTTCTCCTCAATCCCAGATGGTTAAAATGACTAATGATTTGTTAACTCTTATCAGGGGTTCTCAGCCTCACCCTCCTAAAAGGAGTAGGGAGGTTTATCCTGAGGTTTTGTCCTGTTCAGGATCTGTTCCTTCCAGTATTTCTGCTGAAGAAGAGGAATTTTCTCAGGCTTTTTCTCCCTTTGAGGATTCAGATGCTGAGGAGTCCATTCCTTCGGCTTCTCCTCCAGAGGATTTCTCTTTTGGTGACACTTTAAATACCCTCAGGGAACATTTTAAATGGGAAAACCAGGATTATCCACAATCTAAGAAATGGATTAGTGAGTTTCTTGAATTACCTCAGCATAAGCCTTTTCTATGGTGGAAGCATACCTCTCAACCTGGAAACATCAAAAATCTGGACAAGGCCCATGAAAAAATAGGTACAAATCTGTACGCTGATTAAATTAAAATTTGCATACATAATTACACAGCCCCACCCACTCCAAGGGGATTGTGTGATACCAACTTTCAAAAGCAAATTGAAGAACAGAACCAAAATATAGCACCAGAGTCCCCTGCAGCCATTCCAATGTCCCATTACCTGACTATTTCACACAATTTACCATAAACACTAATGTGTGCACACTGCTTTACTTCTACAATGATTATTTGGATTTTATTTTTTACATTTTATAACACAATGCACAAACGCTAATAGATATCTGGCTGCTAAACAAAGCAATACTGTCTCACAATGAAAATAGACTTGGCATTAAAACTTCTTTGCCCTTGAAACTCACATTCATTGAAACAGCATTGAAACCCACAGATTACCTTTGGGCTGTTTTTAAATCAGAGGCCCCTTGCACACAAAACAAGAAACATACATGCGTTCTTTAATACACCTTTCTGACTTTATTCAATTATACTCCTTGTATAATACAGCACACTTGTTAGACTTAAGTTAGAGTGCATTTTAAATTTATTGTTTGAACATTTTTCCAGTAGGCAATGAAACAAAATGCATGAACCAGTAATGACAAAACTGCCCTATTCAGAACATTTCCATCATAAAAGTCTACTTCCACACACAATTGCATTTTAAATCTATTGTTTGAACATTTTTCCAGTAGTCAATGAAGCAAAATGCATGCACCAATAATGACAAAACTGCCCTATTCATGATAACAGTCTACTTCTACACACAAATATATATATATATATATATATATATATATATATGCTCACAGTAGTGTAAGCCATAGGCATGTTACACAGCTTCTTGCACTTAATTTTTAATGGGGGGGGGGTGCAAAAGGCAAAAAAAGGACACATTTTAAACATTGCTTGTATAATTTTGGAAAGTTGCTTGAATAAAATGTTGTGTTACCACCGGGCATTTCACTGCTGACTCTTGAACCCAGGTCCCTCTGCACTACAAGTCAGAGCAACATACCACTAAGCCAAATCAGCAGTTTCCTGAAAGACAGGAAGACTGAAGCTTAAATGGCTATCATTTATGAATTTAGTTCTCCCTTCTCACCATAGCTCTTAGCACAAAAAACAGAACAAAGACAATAATTGGAGAATACAGCCCCAAAACATTTCAAATACTGATCTTATAAACTTAGAAAATTGCTAGAATAAAAGGTTTTGTTATACTGTTTATTTTCTGAAGAATATGAAGCTTGAAATTCAAATGTAAAATCCTGAAAACCAGAGATTTGATGAGGAACAGAAGAAAAATGTGAGGTGTAAATTCACAAGTGGTGGTGGCTAGGGACTTTAGACACTTTTTACCTTGTACCCAAGGTACAGGGTTTGAGCCTGAGTACCTCTCAGTTCCTTCGCTCTATTATTTTATAAAAACAGTTTGCTTATTATAATTCATATACAGAGCAAATGTTTTACTTTATCTCTCAGAACATATTACTATGAAAATAGATATACATACTTAAAAAATTTACACATTTTTAAAATATTTTCACAAACATTTCAATACATGTTCCAACAATGGCAAAGTAATCTCAAAATAGGATGGATAAGCAAAAGTTTGATGAATTTACTCTACTGCCTGACAAGTGGTCCTAAACATAAGAAATTCACTGCAAAAGTACTGTATGGTTCAACAAAGCATATTTTCCATGACAACAGCCTCATTTCATGATGTAAACTGTTTTTGTCTGAAAATTTTTTTTTTATTTATTTCTTATGAAAAGTGTGTGTCTACATGTTCATGACATCAGCTACTTGAACGTGCACATCACACAATGATACTGGGCTATTTTCTATACACAGGTAATGAAGGGAACTACTCTGGTTCCCTGTGTTTAACATATTCTCATGAAACCTTCAGGGAATGTTACTGAAAATATTAACTGATATACAACTTGCTCCGAGCCTTAAAGGCAAATGAGCAGCTACATCTTCAGTTTTAACGAATAGATCTCACTCCATTACCTACATTACCACAACAATGCAGTTGGCCTTCAAGGAAATACTTACTAGCATATCTACACAACACTGCTCACGGCTATTATATTTTAACAATATCACTCACCAGGTACAAACACCATATCTAACTGTGATTAATCTCAGAAATTACTTATAATGTTTAAACTATAAAATTTGCTACATACATCCATTAACAGAGATGTCTAAGTTTATAACATGAAACTGTTGAAGAAGCAGTTGAAACACACACACACACACTTCGCTCTATTAGGTACCTTAGACTCCATTCTGCCCAGACCGGCCGGCTTCTCGTTCTACTAACTGAAATCCATTCTGCAGTTATTAAAAGTGCATTCCATTCTGCTGACTGTCAGAATAAATCCATCCATTCTGCATCGTTCTGCTAACTGAAATCCATCCATTCTGCAGTTATTAAAAGTGCATTCCATTCTGCTGACTGTCAAAAGAAGTGCGTTCTTGAAATGGCAGTCGTCCTAAACAGAAATCCTGCATTCTGCCCTCCTCCCAGTATTCAAATGGAGGCATGTCACATGCGCACAATTCGAGCTTAATTCCGACAGGCTGACGTCATCACGCACGTGATGATATCAGCTCCGAAAGCGTGAAATCTAAAGAAATAGATGAAAAATCGGAAATGAAGGGGTGCCACTCAGGAATCGTGGCA
Source organism: Protopterus annectens (assembly GCF_019279795.1). NCBI lineage: Eukaryota > Metazoa > Chordata > Ceratodontiformes > Protopteridae > Protopterus > Protopterus annectens. Next base: position 1,235,369,006 of record NC_056727.1, on the reverse strand, counting down.
CCCCATTATTGGGACCCCAAAACTCGGTAAAAACCGAGTAATTCGGGATAGTTGGGAGGTATGGTTGGAAGTTGTTGATGATGTTTTTCTGGAAAATTCCTTGTCTCCCAAATTCAGTTCCCCCTGCTCCCAGGAAACCTGACGGGTACTACAGAGTCCCTGATTCTCATTTATTTCTTTTCAGGAACCTGTTGGCGGATCCAGAGGTTATTTCTCAGGGCCCTAAAGGGGTTAAGGCCAGTGTTACCAGGAATCCTGTTCCATTGGACAGAATATCTAGGAACCTAGATAGGTGGGGCAAGAAAGTTTATACCTCTGCCACCCTAGCTATTAGGGCTACCAATTGTCTTTTTCATATGCTGAAGTACCAACAGCACACCTTGGAGGTGATTAAGTCTAAGATTGCAAATGTACCTCTTTTGGCAGAGAGTAAAGACATACAGGATTTGTTGAATTCAGCCACTCTGGTCAATAAGCATTTTTTGCATTGTGGTTTGGACATCCTTGAGGCCTCCAGTAGGGCTACGGCTACTGGATCTATTAGAAGGTATACTTGGCTCAGAGAACAGCCTCTTCCAGAACCTGTCAAGGCTAAGCTTTTGGATCTACCTTTGCATAAAGACTATCTTTTTGGCAGCAAAGCTGAGGAGGTGCTTAAGAAGATGGAGGATAAGGCCAAGTCCATGCAAACTGTTAAAAGATTTTCTGCAAGTTCAACCCCCTCAGTTTAGCAGGAATTACCCTTCCAAGAGTTGGACCTTTCCTGATACCAGCAGACAGAACCATTCCAGGACTAGGGGTTACAAATCTTCTACGGGACAGACCGCTACCCCTCCAAGGTCTAGGCAGTGGCAGGCTTCCACTTCTAAGGCGGGAACCTCCAAGTCTGCATCTCAGTCAAAGCACTCTCAATGACCTTTTAAAACTTCTGCCTGTTCTTGCTTGCCTGGAGAGTCCTTTAGGGGGAAGGTTGGCCATTTTTTCAGATGCTAGGCCTCTATCACAAACAACAAATGGGTGCTCAGAACGATGTCCCTGGGCCACAAGTTTTCCTTCCACACCTTTCCAGCTCCCAAGGGATTCCCAGACATTCCTCCAAACTAAAAGGTAGAAGTAGAAAAACAAATTTTGTCTTTGTTTCATCTGGGAGCAATAGAATCGGTTCCTGCTCAGCAGATAGGTCAGGGCTTTTATTCCAGGCTTTTCCTAGTTCCAAAAAAGAAGGCACCTGACATCCTATCCTAGCTCTTTCTATTCCAAACTCTTTTCTAGTAATTCCAGAATTCAAAATGATCACTCTGCATCAGTTGCTACCAATGCTAGAAAAGGATTCCTGGCTGATAACCTTGGATCTCAAAGAGGCTTATCTGCCCATCCCTATCAGGAAAAGTTGCAGGCAGTATCTTCGTTTCAGAGTGGGCGAGCAACATTATCAATTCTCTGCACTGCCCTTTGGTTTATCTACTGCTCCCAGAGTCTTCACAAAGTGCCTGGCCCCAGTCATTGCTTTTTGCAGGCAGAAGAAAATTCAGATTTACCCATACTTGGACGACTGCCTGATTCAAGCAAATTCTCAGGAGCAGCTATTAAAGGATCTGGAATTCGTAAAGACTCTTCTCTCTTCCCTGGGTTACACTGTCAATGAGGAAAAATCAAAAATGGTACCATCCAAGGGGATAACATTCCTTGGAGCGAGACTGAACACAGCTGCCCAGATGATTTATCTCACCAAGGAGAAGCAGACAACTCTTTCAGTTTACTTCAAGGACTTGGCAAACCTGTCCCAGCTCCCTGCAAGGAAATACCTGCAAGCTCTGGGATTCATGGCCTCTTGCATTCTCATGATTCCTTATGCAAGACTGCATATGAGGAAATTGCAATGGTACCTCAAGAACATTTGGTGTCAACACACACAGGACCTGGATGTGATAATTCCTCTGCTTCCATCTCTGCAGATGGAGTTACTATGGTGGGTAACAGCCTGTCTACAAAACAAGGGCATGCATTTTCAGACACCTCCTGCCACTCAAGTTCTGACTACAGATGCATCGGACTATGCCTGGGGAGCACACCTGGATGGCAGATGCGTACAGGGATGTTGGAATGCCCAGCAGATGCACCTGCACATAAATCTTATAGGTTCATAGGTTCATAGGTTGGTACTAGGCTATCAGCCCTAGGGCCTATACAAGCCTAGCCATAACAATTCCCTGGCTATTTCTTCCCACATTATTTACTTTCCTGGACCCCTGTCTAGCAGGGCGACTGACGTGATCCCTGGGGTGAATTTCCTTTCTCCCATCCAATCGTCAAGGTTCCTCTTGAAGAGGTCCAAAGAGGCACTCTGCTTGACATGTATGGGCAATCTATTCCAGAGTCTGGGGAGTCTCTGGGTCAGGAACCTATCCCTCCAGCATGTTTTGTTTATTGTGATGACAAGGTTTAGATCCCTGAGCGTGTAGCTCTGAGGGATTGGGATTTCTTTAAGTGTAGCATGTCCAACAGCTCTGGGTTTGACATGGCCTTGTATGTTAAGCAGAGATCGCCTCTGAGTAGACGATATGCGACAGAGTATAGCTGGAGTTTTTAAGGCGGTCAGCGAGGGCATCTGCTTTAGGCCTGTGATTCTTTTAGTGAGGTATTTCTGAGGCCTTTCCAGTTGTTGCAGATGTCTTGAGAGGTACATACCAAATGGGGCGTTGTATTCTATAATGGGTCTAATGAGGGATGAGTACAGTGGGACAATGACCTCCTTTTTTCTGGATGAAAAGCCCTTCGTGATGAGGTGTGCCACATAGAAGGATTTCCTGACTGTTGTGGCGATGTGGTTATCGAAGGTGAGACCACTGTCCACCTGTGTCCCTGAGTCTCTTATCACACTTTCTGTGTTTAGTGTACTGCAACTTATATGGTAATTCATGGATACATGTTTTTTCCCAAAGGGGATAACAATACATTTCTTGGCATTGAGCTTGAGCCCATGGCTCTGGCACCAAGCATCTGTTTCTGTAAGGCCCTTTTGTAGAGTATCCACATCATTTGGGGATTCAGTAATGGCTCCCAGTTTGCAGTCATCTGCAAACTTTGTTAGCCAGAGTCCCTTAGTGTTGACCTGTACTTCAGAGAAGTAGATGCCAAACAAGAGCGACCCCAGGACTGAACCCTGAGGTACTCCACTTGTCACTTGTCTGGAGCTGGATTTGGAGTTGGCTACTTTTACAGTGTGGGTTCTATCAGTAAGCCATTTAGCAACCCATTGGGTGACATAGGGATTAATACCCAACTTAGTAAGTTTATCTATGATTCCAGAGTGGGGGATGGTGTCAAAGGCCTTGGCAAGGTCTAGATAGGCTGTGTGGACCACCTTACCCTTGTCCATGGCTCTGGAGACTGATTCAAAGAAGTCAATCAGGTTCAGGAGACAAGATCGGCCCTTCACAAACCCAAACTGGGTGGGGTCCAGTGTTTGAAGGTTGCCAATGTCTTTGTTTATAAGTTCCATGATAATACGCTCCATGGCCTTGCAGATAAGGCTTGTCAGACTGATGGGATGGTAGTTTCCGGGATCCAAGGTGGATCCCCCCTTGTTGATTGGGATAACTGTAGCTCTGCGCCACTCAGTGGGCACGAAACCTGAGGTGAGGCTAAGATTAAACATGACACTTAGGTGAGGTGCCAGTTCATATTGTAGTTCATGTAGTACACAGCCCGGGATGTCATCTGGTCCCATGGATGCTGTATTCTTGGCTTTTGAGAGTGCATTTTGTACCTGTGTGGCCGTTATTACTGGAATTTGGCAATCTTCCGGTATTGAGATGGGCCATTTAGGGGGTGAGAGGGGGGTGAAGTTGGCACTGAATCGATCTGCCAGGATATTGGCAATATCCTTTGAATCAGTATATTTATTGCCATTCTGTTTTATCTCAGAGCAGATCTGAGCATTGCCATTTAGATTCTTGACATAGTTATAGAATGCTTTGTGGTTGTCTTTGGAATCTTTGGCAATTTTATTTTCATAACTAGCTTTGGAGGATTTTATGAGGCATCTCAGTTTCTTACTTGAGGCTAGTAAGGGAGTTTTTTGCATCCTGCGATTTTCCTCTTTTCTGCAAAAGTTTCTTCCTTTTGTTGTAAAGTTTGTTTATGGCAGGGGACCACCAGATTGGCTTCCTTTTTTTGGATGAGAGCATTTTGGTTCTATTTGGGATGGCACGATTCATGCATGAGTGGATGTGCTCGTACAGTGCTTTAGTGTAGGATTCAGCAGTTGAACTTTCAGTTCCCGTCTGCATGGGTGTCATGAAGTTTGTCACTTCTGACTTGAGTAGCATGAAGTTGGCTTTGGAGAAGTTTTTTATGGTGGTTTCTTTACTGGGGGTGGGGGTGGGATGTGGATGTTAAGGGTGATTAGCTTATGGTCAGACCTGACTAATGAGGGGGTGACCATAGGTATGGAGCATTGATTTGCCATGTTGGTAATGACCAGGTCTAGGATATTGGAGCCCCTGGTGGGACCATGGATTAGTTGATCCAGGGCGTTGGAATTTATGAATTCCAAGAACCGTTGCGCAAAGGTGTTGGGACATGAGTAGTTTTCCCAGTTAATGGCAGGGTAGTTAAAATCACCCAGTGTTAGGGTGTTTGGTTCTATCTTAATATTTTCCAGTATGTTTAAAAAGGTGTAGTGAGAATCTTGGGGTATGGTGGGGGATCTGTAGCAAGCTACAATTTGGATTGCAGTCTTACCTAGTGTTAGTTGCACTTGGAGAATTTCAGACACATTGTGTTGGCCAACTAGCCTGGTGGTGTGAATATCCTTGGTGAATATTGACACTTCTCCACCTTTAGTGTTTCGGTCCTGGTTTGGTGGCCGAAAAGTGTGGTAAGAGTTGTAGCCTGGTATTGCAGGGGTGCTCTCTGGAGCCTTGAACCAGGTCTCAGTTACTGCACAGATATCTATGATGTTCTTCGTCTCACATTGCTGCAGTCATAACCTGTGGGTAGTCCGCTGTCCTCGGTCGGCCCGAATACCAAAGAGTTAGGCTGGCGTCGGTCATGGCGCCCGGAGCTGACGTCAGTACGTAGTAGTACTTAAGCGCATGACCGACGTCATATCCTCAGTCTTTCTTGCCGCATGGTCCGAAGCAGAAGCAGCGTTTGCAAGTGCCGTCGGCTCTGAAATTTTCAATTATCGAGTTTCAGACCAAGACCAAGTTGGCTAAGTACCCGTTGGGGAAAATTTTTGTCTTTTCTTGCCTCAGTTAATCCGGATGTCAGAAAAAGTTAATAATTGTATTTCTTGTGGGAAACAGATACCTCATAGGGACTATCATTCTCTGTATTCCTTGCTTGGGGCCTGAACACGACGTAGTCGGGTGTCGCTTTTGCGCTAGATTTAATAAGCGCACCATTAAACGAAGATTAGACTGTGCCAGGCTTGTTTTCGGTAAGCGGTGTAACTACAACATGCCGTCGGATCCTCCGACGCCCGCTACCGCTAAAAAACGTAAAGATAAATCTTTAAGGTCTAAACCGGATGAGTCGTCCGTTGCGGACGCCGGTTCTATGGAACCTCCGGTTGAATCTGTGGATCCGGCTGAGGTCTCGGCTGAATCCCAGGGGGAACCTTTACTTTTGCAGGAGTTGGCCTCTCAGGAGTTAGGCCAGGCCGAGGGTGCTTCTCAGGTATCTGTAGTTCCATCCTTACAAAAGGTTATTAGGCCTTCTACCTCAGTGGCTAAAGGTCATGCTAAGGCTAAACCTGGTCTTTCTGGTACTGGCCATAGCCCTAGTTTTTCAGCTTCTGTTCCTAAAAAACATATGTTGAAAATGGCAGAGGATTTGATTACTTTGATCAGGGGATCTTTGCCCCCCCCCCCCCAGAGAAGAGGCCTGGGGTGGAGACAGATTTAGAGGGAATGGAGTATTCTTCAGACTACTCTGAGTCTTCAGCTGAGGATATTCAGGATTACCCTCCCTATTCATATTCGGATGCAGAGGATTCCTGTCCTTCTGCTTCTCCTCCAGAGGATTTTTCCTTTTCTGAAACTTTACATTCCATGAGGGAACATTTCAAGTGGGAAGGTCAGGATTTTTCAGATTCTCGAAAAAGGCTTAGGGAATTTTTGTTTTTACCACAACATAGGCCTTTGGCTATTCCCCCTGTTTTAGATGTTGTTCAGGATGTTTTTTCTGAAGCTTCACTTAATCCTGATTCTTTATTCTCTGCCCCTGTCAAGCCAGACAGATATTACAGAGTTCCGGAAGCACATAAATATTTGTATAAGAGTCCTAGAGCTGACCCGGAAACTATTATTCAAAGGCCGAAGGGTGTCAGGGCTTCTGTGGTTAAGAATCCAGTTCCTTTGGATAAAGATTCTAGAGCATTGGATAGGTGGGGGAAAAAAGTGTACACCTCTTCTACGTTAGCTATGAGGGCTTTAAATTGCCAGTTTCATATGCTGAAGTATCAGAACTTTTTGTTAGGCCAATTGAAATCTAAGGTGGATGCTTTATCTGAGGGTATAGAGTGTAAGGAATTGCAGGAGTTGGTTCATGCTTCAGATCAAGTTGGAAAACATTCCTTGCAGTGTGGTTTCGATGCTCTTCAGGCTTCATCCGGGGTGGCTGCTACTGGTTCAGTTATTCGTAGACATGCCTGGCTTAAGGATCAAAATTTGTCAGAGCATGTTAAAGCTTGGATTTTGGATGCTCCTCTTCAGTCTGAAGTTCTTTTTGGTTCTCCTGTGGCGTCAGTTTTGAAAAAGATGGAAGATAAAGCTAAGTCTATGCAGACGGTCAAGGATTTTTTGCAGGTGCAGCCCCCTAAGTTTAGCAGGAATTGGCCTGCTAGAGGATGGTCCTACCCTTCTTCGGATTTTCAGTCTAAGGGCAGGTCTAGACGTGGTAGAGGCAGGGCTCACGCTCAGGGTTCTTTCAGACCTAGGACTTGGAGTTCTCCTGCACAGTCTTCTGGTGAGGGCAGGGGTCAGCCTTTTCGTAAACAGACCCAATGACCTGTATCTTCAGCTGCCAGATCCTTCTTTTCTGGCAGCTCCTCTAGGAGGAAAGTTGGCACTTTTCAAACAAAACTGGCATTTGGTCACCCAGGACAAATGGGTGTTGGAAATAATAAATCAAGGTTACAAGTTTTACTTTCACACTTTTCCTCCTTTCAAAGGCATGCCGGATGTGCCTCCTCAGCAAAGGCTGGAGGCTCAGGAGCAAATTTCTTTGCTTTTACAGATGGGAGCTATTCAGGTGGTACCTCCGTCAGAAGTAGGCCTAGAGTTTTATTCCCTTCTATTCCTAGTGCCAAAGAAAGGAAACACTTGGAGGCCAATTCTGGATTTGTCCATTCTCAATACCTACCTAGACATTCCAAAGTTCAAGATGTTAACATTACAACAACTTCTGCCTATGCTAGGCAAAGATCACTGGATGGTAACCCTGGATCTCAAAGAGGCCTATCTTCACATTCCTATCAGGCCCAGCTGCAGGAGATTCCTGCATTTTCGGGCTGGTTCTTCTCATTATCAGTTCTCTGCATTGCCCTTTGGTTTATCTACTGCGCCCAGGGTGTTCACAAAAGTTCTGGCTCCTGTAATAGCTTTCTTCAGACAGAGGGGAATACAAATTTATCCTTATCTGGACGATTGCCTGATTCTAGCTCAAGACAAAGACAAGTTACTTCAACATCTGCAGTATGTAATGGCAGTTTTAAGGTGCCTAGGGTATTCTGTGAACGAAATAAAGTCCAGTCTAGTACCCTCTCAGGACATGTGCTTTCTGGGTGTGAGACTGAATACAGCTTCTCAGATGGCTTTTCTGACCCCGGACAAACAAAGAACTCTTCACCTATACTTCCAGCAGTTATCAGTACTGTCCAGGCTGACTGCAAGGACAGTCCTTCAAGCCTTGGGGTTCATGGCATCTTGCATTCTAGTACTTCCCAATGCCAAACTGCATATGAGGAAGCTACAATGGTATCTCAAAACTGTATGGACTCAACACTGCCACGATTTGGACACTGTCATTCGGATAATACCTTGCATCCAGAAGGAATTCTTGTGGTGGGCTCAGGAATGTCACCTAAACAAGGGACTCTGTGACCCGACCAGAGGCGAGTCAGATTATAACAACGGATGCCTCAGACTTGGCTTGGGGAGCACACTTCAATGGGAAATGGATTCAAGACACGTGGCCTCCCAGACTACAACATTTACATATCAACATGAAGGAGATGTTAGCAGTCCAATTTGCCCTGATGGCCTTCAAGGACTTACTTCAACCAGGACAGGTGTTGATTCGAACAGACAACACAACAGTCATGTGGTACATCAACAAGCAGGGGGGAACCCATTCTTACCCTCTTTGCAGACAAGCAATGATATTGTGGGAGACTGCTCTGAGTTTGCACATCACTCTTCAAGCAAGGTTTCTGCCAGGAGCACAGAACTCCCTAGCAGATGTATTGAGCAGACAAATTGTGGATCCCCACGAGTGGAAATTGGATCCTCAGGTATTCCAACAGTTGACAGTGGCTTGGGGAACTCCAGACATAGATCTGTTCACTTCTCCACTAAATTTCCAACTACCAAAATTTTGCACAAAGATGTTTCACCCAAAAGCTTGGAAAGTGGATGCTCTATCTTTCAGTTGGAACAACCTTCACGCCTATGCTTTCCCTCCTCTGCCTCTCCTTCCCAAGGTACTCTTGAAAGTCAGGCGGGACAAGCCTTGCATGATTCTAATAGCACCAGATTGGCCACGTCAGCACTGGTATCCTCTGCTGAGGAGTTTAATTCAGGAGCCTCCTTGGCCTTTGCCACAGATTCCTCACTTGTTGTCCCAGTCAAGCAATCATTTGCTCAATGTCAGGGTGCAGTCCCTGCACCTAACAGCCTGGCGTATTCTGTTTTAGAGCCTGTGGGGTCTCAGCTTCCTCAACAGGTTTTAGATGTCATTTTGGAAGCCAGGCGGCCCAGTACTAGAAAAGTTTATGCTGATAAATGGAGGAGATTTTTTCTTTGGAGCACAGCAAAGGGCTTTGATGTCTCAGTACCTAATTTGAGTTTTACGCTACAATACCTTACTGATTTACTGGACAAGGGGTTGTCATTTTCCTCTGTGAAGGTTCATGCAGCAGCCATTTCTGCTCACTATGATTGTGACCCTCCTTTATTTTCTCATCCTTTGTTTAAGCAATTTCTTAGAGGGGCAAAAAATATAAGACTCCCACGTAGAGCTCCTACTCCTTCCTGGGATCTCAATTTTGTGTTGGAAAAGCTTACTTTACCTCCTTTCGAACCTGCAGCTACGTCTGAGCTGAAGTTTTTGTCTTGGAAAACTGCTTTTTTGTTGGCCATTACCTCTGCTAGGAGGGTCTCTGAATTGCAGGCACTCATGGCAGTTGAACCTTTTCTGGTATTCCATAAAGATAGGGTGTCTTTGCGTACTAACCCTACTTTTATGCCTAAAGTGATTTCTAATGTGGCCTTGAACCAGTCTATTCATTTGCCTACTTTTATGCTGATCCCCAAAATAAGGGGGAAAAAATCTTGCATTCTTTGGACATTCACAGGCAGCTACGTTATTATTTGAGCAGAACTAAAGAGTTCAGGCAGACTCAACAGTTATTTATTTCTTCTGCTCTGGCTTCTCAAGGAAAGCTGTTTCAAAGCAAACTATTTCTAAGTGGATTGGTCATTGTATTGCTTTTGTTATTCTCATCATGGGAAGACTGTTCCTGCTGGGATCAGACCTCATTCCACTAGGGCTACTGCCACATCTACTGCCTTTTAAGGGGGTAGCTACTAAGGATATTTTGGAAGCAGCTACTTGGAGTTCAGTACACACTTTTACTAAGCATTACCATCTCCCTCTTTATTCCAAGTCTAGGGCTGGGTTTGCCACTGCAGTTTTACAGGGCATGTTAGCAGCTCCTAATGCTTTTAGTTTGCCAGCCTCCCTTTTCCTTTGCTTTGGGATTCTACCCACAGGTTATGACTGCAGCAATGTGAGACGAAGAACATAGTACAGTTTTGTACCTACCATAAATGTAGATGTTCGAGGATCCACATTGCTGCAGTCCTTTTTTCCTCCCTCCTTCCCTCTATTGTTTGGGGTTGCTGTTTTTCCTTTGGGATAATTGTTATTTTCTCACTTGTGGTTGTTGGTTATTTACTATTTTGGCTCTGGCCTTTCCTTTTTAAGGCCTTCTGACATCTGGGGCAAGAAAGACTGAGGATATGACGTCGGTCATGCACTTAAGTACTACTACGTACTGACGTCAGCTCCGGGCGCCATGACCGACGCCAGCCTAACTCTTTGGTATTCGGGCCGACCGAGGACAGCGGACTACCCACAGGTTATGACTGCAGCAATGTGGATCCTCGAACATCTACATTTATGGTAGGTACAAAACTACTTTTTCCATTTTTAGGAGTGCCTCGAGAGAGTGCATTTTGAGGTTTAGACTTCTAGCATTAAGTAGCATTACCTTCAGATTTTGCATGCTTGTACCTGTTACGGTGGTGGTTTTGTCCTTTGAAGTTTGCCTAAAAAAGGCACTAGTCTGGAGTTATGAGAATAGTTCTTGGACTTTCGTCCCTGATCTTCAACAACACTCTGGGTAGAACAGGAAGAGGAGGGAAGGTGTAAACTGATAGCAACGTCCAAGGGAAGGACAGAGCATCCATTCTCCAAGCCCTGAGTTAATTGCAGTTCAACAAGCCTTACTAGCCTTCAAGCACATTACTTGTCAGAACAGACAATACCACAGTCATGTGGTACATCAACAAGCAGGGAGGGACTCACTCTTACCCCCTGTGCAGACAAAGCATGAATCTTTGGTCCATGGCAGCATCCCTGGACCTGCATCTCCTAGCTCACTTCCTTCTAGGAAGGCTTAATGTTTTGGCAGACCAGTTGAGCAGGCGAACCATGGATCCTCATGAGTGGCAACTGAACAGGACAGTTTTCTACAGCACGTCTCAGGTGGATCTTTTCTCCTCCCCGGACAATCACCTTCTGCCTCTCTTTTGCATCAGACAGCATCACAGCAGGGCTTGGAGAATGGATGCTCTGTCCTTCCCTTGGACGTTCCTATCAGTTTACACCTTCCCTCCTCTTCCTGTTCTACCCAGAGTGTTGTTGAAGATCAGGGACGAAAGTCCAAGAACTATTCTCATAACTCCAGACTAGCCCAGACAGCATTGGTATCCGCTTCTTCGCAGTCTCTCCCAATTCCCTCCTTGGCATCTACCTCTGAAGCCAGATCTTTTGGTTCAGGAAGGGGAATTATTCTACATCCTCTTCTTCAATCCCTTCACTTGGCAGCATGGCTCATAATTTGACTCCTTCCTTAAATTCTTCCCTTTCCCAGCAGGTGGTTGATGTGCTGAGGGAGGCCAGGAGGCCTAGCACTAGGAAGTCCTACACTGGCAAATGGGAAAGGTTTTCTCACTGGATGCAGGCTAGAGGGGATTCTTCTTCTCAGCCTACCCTTCCTCTGATCTTGGAATACCTGGTTGAATTGCTTTAGGGTGGTCTTTTCTTTTCTTCCATCAAGCTCCATGCTTCAGCTATCTCTGCTCATTGTTCTTTTGAACAACCCATTTTCTCTCATCCCTTGATGAAAATGTTTCTCAGAGGTGCTTATAACTTAAAACCTCCCAGAAGGGCACCTACTCCAGCATGGGATCTTAATTTTGTTCTAGAGAAACTCACTCTTCCTCCTTTTGAGCTGGCTGTCTCTACAGATTCAAAGTTTCTCTCTTGGAAGACTGCCTTCCTCTTGGCTATAACTTCAGCAAGGAGGGTTTTGGAGCTGTAGGCTTTGATGGCTGTGGAGCCTTTTATTATTTTCCATCCAGACGGAGTCTCTTTGAGAACCAACCCCTCCTTTATGCCTAAGGTGGTTTCTAGCTTGACTCTTAATCAGTCCATACACCTTCCTACCTTCTTTCCTAATCCTCAAAATAGAGGTGAAAGGATTCTGAATTCTCTTGATGTGCACAGACAGCTCAGGTTTTACCTGGACAGGACTAAAGACCTTCGGAAATCAGCTCAGTTATTGGTCAGTTTTGCCCCTGGAGCTCAGGGCAAAGCTATTTCTAAGCAAACCATTTCCAAGTGGATTGCACATTGCATAAACTTTTGTTATTCCTTTCTTGGCAAGGTTCCTCCTCAAAGGGTTAGGACCCACTCAACTAGAGCAGCTTCCACTTCTGCAACCTAAAGATATTTTGGAGGCTGCCACTTGATCTTCTGTTCATACTTTCACAAAACATTATAATTTACCTCTGTTTTCCAGAGCCAGGGCAGTGTTTGCCACTGCTGTGTTGCAGGGCAGTGTCTCCAGCCCTTGATTCTGTTGGTTCCTCTTCCCTTCTCACTGGGCTTTGGTAATCAACCCATTTGTTAGGACTGCAACAGTGAAACACGATGAACATAGTACAGTTGTGTACACTTACCATAAATGTAGATGTTCAAGTGTATTCACTGTTGCAGTCCTGCTTTCCCTCCCTCCTTCCACCTTTTGGTCCTTTCCTATTCTTTTTTCCTGAGGTACAGGCTGAATTGGATATTATTTGCCAAATTGGCATTTGGCTTAGCCTTTTTTTGTAGGGGCTTCTGACTGTTATGGCAAGAAAGACTGAGGAAGTGATGTTGGCTGCCTCCTTTTGTATTGGACGCCCTGATGTCCTTTACAACCGATGGCATTTTTACTTATCTTTGGTATTCTGGCCGACTGAGGGCTACTGGGAACTGGATAACCCATTTGTTAGGACTGCAACAGTGAATACACTGGAACATCTACATTTATGGTAAGTGTACACAACTGTACTTTCCTTCCAGCGTCTCTGGTATAGCTGAAAATCTCAGGTTTTCCCTATGTGCTTTGTCTTCTAATTCTATCATTTTTTTAAACATCTTTTCTTGAGCAGTGTGATATTCAGCCAGCCTTTTCTTCATTTCAACCTCTGAGTTTTGCAGCTTTATCACTATTACCCTCTCCATGCATAATATTTTCCTACCCTCGTAAATGGCTAGTAGCTGTATATTTTGAAATGTTAAACATACAACTGAGTTTATAACAAAAATATTCACTTTATGTAAATATTGAAATTTCTGTATTGAATTATGTCTTTTCATTTTTGTAACATTGTGACAAGCCAATTGCAAATATCATGGAGCTTATCTGTAAATATTTAATTAGCTGTATGAACTATGTAATTTTGTAACATGTGAAATGTAACTTGCAATTATTGTGGAGCTTTTCTCTCCGAGGCTCCGCTGAAAACGGGCTCTTCTTGGTCCAGTGGACTTCCCGGTCATCAGACTTAAATTAAAAAAAAAATCTAAATATCTGTTTACAGCTTCTTCCATTTTTCCAGCCTTTTGTTGTTTGTGTTGATATCCTCCATCAGTCCATCAGTAGTTTGTTTATTTTAATCAGGTCTGTGTGCAGTTGTCTTATTTCTTCCTGTAGGTTACTGGAAGTCAAGTCGGAAGGTTGCACTGCCTTTTTGCTGAATAGCTACAGAACTTTCCCCAGTCAGTGTTTCTTCCTCTCTTTTTGTAGCTGATTTTTTCTAGGTGCTCTATTTCTTTTTTTTTTTTTTTTTTCTGGCCTCCAGGCAGTACACTTACTAGCCAGTTACTGAAATTTTACCCATAAACACAAAAGTCTGCTGGCCTTCTCTGTTGAGTTTCTGTTTTTATAGTGGGAGAGCTAGAGTTAAGCAGTTACTCAGTATGCAGCCATCTTGGAAGTACAACCATTCATTTTATTCAAATGTATACGGATTAATCTTTACTAATATGGTTTACCAGTCCTAAGTAAAACTATGACATCTTAAATTCACTGGGCAACTAGGAAAGCAAGCAGAAAATATTCATCATATTGATCACTGCTGCAGTAGCCTAAGCTATATGAGTTACATCCTGCCAAGGATATAAGAGCCAGTCAGTTCCCAAAGCTTCAGGGCACCTTCCATGCATCCAGACTGTTAGACAGCTCAAGTTGAACAAGCTAAAACACTGGTTTGAGAATTGATTGCTGTAATTGTTCTGATGGAGTCAACTTGGATTGATGAAAGCGCTTAACAATTTGTGTTAAATAAAACTGTGTGGAGTCCAGAAATCCTGATGTTGCGTTTTTTGGTTTATTAGTTTTAAAGTATAGTGGAAATAACAGAGCTAAAGGTATAGAAGTCGTCAGGAGAGAGTTAGGTACGGGTGCTTAGGTACATTGTTACAACAATAAAGGGTTATTGTATGTTGGTTCAACTATGGTTGTCGAAACCTTGATACTGAAGTAATTCTGTAATGTGCTTCTTCAGTGCTATTCTCTGAGGGACATAATAGACTTATGCACTATGGGATTTTGTTCCTGCTCTCTGGTGCTACTGTGGTGAATTCTGTTACAGCAATAGTTATGGTGTATGAGGATCTAATAGGGAGTTCCATGCACACTTTTGTATCTATCAGGTTTTATCACTTCCAATGGGTTACATAGACATTCCACTCCATAAAGTGCAACTATCTTTAGAAAGATCCTATGAAACATAAAACAGGCCACTCAAATTTACCATCTCAGTTTACGTGGCCTCCAGATCACTAGTAACTTTGATGACATTCAGCAATAAAATGTTTCCTAGCTTATTACCAATGGAAAGATGCACATCAAGGCATTCTAATGCATAACCAGCTTCACCTTCATCAGATCTGATTTCACATCGTATTCCATTTCTTTCACTATCAAACAAGAGACAGCATCGCTGCTTATTGACTTGCCCATAACTGTATAGAATGAATTAACTTACGTTGGATAGTAAGTGATATCTGCTGTTTCTATAGATGCAAGCAGCCCAAGGAGGTGACCAACTTCAAGAATCACCATCCATGTATCCTCTAGTCCAAACCTCTTAGAATGTTATGGTTGTAATGTAAGAGCCAAGCAGATGTATTTTTAAAGAATGTAACATGATATTGCATGCAAACCCAACATAGTTTACACTAAGAAAGGTAAATAACATGGAAATGTCATGGGGCGGGAGGGTTAAGTCATGACTTATTTATATGTGGCAGTATGTTAATCATTTTCTATTGAAGAAAATGGATTGTGGGAAAAATAGTACGTTTTTATTGTAGGAGTTTTGTTATTCTTTATAAATGTCCTAAAAACTGGGGGGGCTATGACTGCAATGCAGGGTATGTTATTGGAATTCAGTTGTAATACTGGGGAAACCAGAGTTTAAAATCTCTGATTGTTAGGATGGTCAGTGTGGGTCTTCAGGATGAGGTTGGACAAGGTTTTGGTGGATTCTAGTATAAAATTTACTGTATTGTTCTGAGATGATATTGGTTTTACCTCAGAATTCCTAAGCGTGGATTATAACATTTTTTGAGAGGTGTAATATCTCAGTACTCCTGTGTGGCATGCAGAAAAATAAACATAGACTTTATCTACTAAGCAGAACAAGGATACCATATGGCAGAGCCCCTTGAAAAATGGAGCCTGCATTATTTATGTTTCTATCCTCCAAACTATCTGCAATCTTATGTGATATTTTTAAAATGCGGTACCAGGTCAAGTTATAGTACTGCAAACGGTTTCTGGTATGAATCAAATAAATAAATGATCAAACTAGAAACTCTATCACTTGCCATGTTTTCTTCTAGACAAACTTTCCAAACATCCCAGAACTGGAGTCACCCCTTAACTGTCTTACTGACTTTTCTTTCCACATTCTGCATGAGATGACCTGGTAGTTGCCAGTGCCTAGTGACAGCTTTCAGCTTGAACTGTACCACACCTGTATTATATCTTATTTGTCCTCTGAAATCCAGGTGCCAAAAGTTTGCACATTTCTCAGGTTTTCTGGGGTCATTGTTTATCATTTTAAATCTAGCTGCCAGTTCACCCATCTCCAAATATCCATCATACTGCAGTATGTAAGCTCCATATGTTTACATTTTTCCCTTGCTGTTTTATAATTGCGTAGTAATAGTACTTAATAGCTCGAGATAAGGTTCTCTAAGCCCATAAAGCTAATATTAAATAGAAATTTTTGTAATCTCATTTTCAGTGTTAATTATAAAGTTTAGTGCTTCAGTTCCATGAGAAATTAATTAACTATGTAAATCTGTCAGTGGTCAGCATTTTTATTTGATAACATCTTTTCAAAGTGACGTTAAAGAGGGCAACTGCAGTTTTACTACTAATTCTGTTTTCTATTACATCAGATACTGACCATTTTTTTCTGATCATAACTGACATGTTTTATTAAATACCTTCATTAATTTTTTTTTCATTCCTTAGTTACCAACTTAATCCAATTCTGGTCACTGGGGAACTGGAGAGTATCCTGGCATTCAGTAGGCACAAAGTAAAGAAACTAATGCTGGGAAGGGTGCCAAATTATTGCAGGACATATGTGCACATGGCATGTACATCTATAAGCAATTTGCAGGATCACTAATTCACCTTTGACAAGTCGTTGGGATATAGGAGGGCACCAGAGTGAACACCCATGCAGCCGCAGAGGAGATGGAGGAGAAATGCAGATTGTACACAGAAGGCCCTGACTTGAGGCATCATGTGCTGTAAAGGACAGCATTAAGGCCTGTGCTGTTGTGCTAACCAAAAGACCATGATACTCATTTTAAAAATTCTGTGTTGTTTGAGTACTAAGAGAGGTGCCTCTTCACTTTCTTTTATTGGTTCGCTCCAGGCAAAAAAAAAAAAAAATCTGTTGCACAACTGTTTCTAACAGTTATATGATAGCTGATTAAGCCAAAGTACTGGTAGGATAAATGAATTGTTCATTTACATAATTTACATTTACAAGTTGTAGGAATCGGTGATGCATATATTAAGCCTAGTTTTAGCTGATTATTTATTATTTTATTATTATTATTTTACATTTGTTGACCGGGCTAGTCTAACTGGATATATGTCCATTTTCAGTAGAGGGCCGAGGAGAAAAGCTCCGAGAAAAAATGTATTCTACATAGAGTCTACAGAAAATAGTGGCAAAAACATAATACAGTTACATAAGTATGAAACTGATTAGTAATATGTTTTAGCAACAATTTTTAAAGTTACAAATAGTAAAAAACATATTGGTTTTATCAAGTTGTATAAAAAAAAAAATAAACAAAAAAAAATTTACTGTACATGAGTTTATGCAGCACAGTAAAAAGGGAAAAAGAAAAAATTAAATTGAATCAAAAGAAAAAAAACATAAACTTTGCATTCTACTGTCACCTTTCAGCTTTTTAAATGAAATTGTAAAACTTTAAGAGTGTAAGTTAAGAGAGTGCAGATGTCAATGTTCTTCTTTTGGCTTTTCTCGGTTAGGGGTCGCCACAGCGGAACTCCGGTCCGCTAATGATTGGCAGGAGATTTTTATGGTGCCGAGGTGCCAGCTCGACGCCCAACTTTCAATGAAGGCACGCCCATTGACGCATGCCTTTCGAATGCCACTTGACCGTGGGGAGGACATGCAGACTCCACACACAAGGCGCTCCAGCCGAGAATCAAACGGGAGAACCTCTTGCTGTGAGGCGACAACACTACCGCTGCACCATCGCGGCTGCTAGAGTGCAGATGTCAATAATGGTATAAAAAGCAAAATTCCCTTTTATCTCCCACTCATGCTAGGGTTGGACTAGACTGGATTCCTGAAATGATAATTTCACAGTAGAGCTGACAGTACCCAAGGCCTACGGTAATGATGATGCTCTAGTCACCTTTCTTGGTAAGGAATGTTATAGTCAATGCTTTTGAAGGTCACAGATAGTTTAAATCTTTGGCCAGGATTATGAAATGGGTTACAGTTCCAGAAGGATTATCGTGTGGTAAACTTACTGATAAACATTTACAAAGTCAAGTGACTGAAAATGCTAGATAGCACAATTGCATAGCTGCTTGCAACCTTTGCCCAGTAACTTGAGATTTTTTTGCAGGTTAAACTCCATTCTCTTCTTACTTGTGTGTTCAGGAGGTGTGAGTTTTCTTTATTTCAGGAAGGTGCCCAGGTCACCACTTTGGGGCTTTTGCCATTTCTTCCAGAAAATTTACTGCATGGGGTTACTAACTACATCAGGAATGTAAAATTTTGAACACGTTCTATCACACAAACTTTTCTGAACACATTTTATCATATAAATTTCAGAGGCAGAATCTGAAACATTGGTACCAAAATGTCAGCTGTTTGTGCTTCCTCTCAGTTGAATGATGCACCACAAACTGCTATTCAATTCAGTGTTACCATACCTTCTCTAGTTAGGAATAAAACGTCTTTCGAAAAAGTGAACAGCATGGTATGTTGTCATACTTTGCCCATTTTCTGAATCCTTTCAAGTGACAGGTTCATTGTATAACCAGGCTCCTTCATTGCATCATTTGTTTTCAGACAGATGCAGACGTCAGCAAACAAAAGTCCAGTTTTCAAAAGAAAAAGCAGTCTGTGTGGTGTCTGAGTAAATGAAATAAGTGATAAAGAAACTGCATCACTTTTTGTGTTTTGCTGGAAGACATCCTAGAATTGCAGTCACCCCTTAACTGTCGTACTGACTTTCAATCTTATTTCCTTGTCGTACTTTGAAACGTATAGTTTAATGTTGTTTTGTAAGATCTAAATACTTGCTTAATCCAGTTCAAGTCACAGGGGTACTGAAGCCATTCCAGACATTCAGTGGGTGGAAAGAAAACATGCATGCACATGTGTCTTTGCGTGTGTGCGTATGCATGCGTGCATGCATCCTCTGATCTATCTATCCTAAATATGTAAGGAAAGCAAACTTTGTGCAGTCTGTAAGGAAGAAAGCTGAAACCTGTTATCCAGTGCATGAATACCACTTCCACATGTCTGGATAATAGGTAGTAGCAAGAATTCAGTCTTCAACTTGTTTCACCTCTGGTTACCGAACTGAACAGGACCTTGGGTCAGTAAGATGTTGGTCCTGGATTCAAGTTTTAGACAATGCTCAGTACTTTGTTACTCATTCCATCATGAGTTAAAAATACATGCTAATATATATATATATGTGTATGTGTGTGGGCATGTGACAGACAGAGGGACTGTATGTGTGATTTGAATTTTCTGATAAAATGTAGTTCTAGTAATTTGTAGATATAAATGAAATCTGCTTTATTAAGGATTCCTTAACACTTTAGCTACTTACAGAGTCTTACATAATAACATCAGCATGATATGTGCTGTTAAAAAAATATCTGGAACTGTCTGCTGCACTTATCTCTATGTTCCTTCAGCCTGCACGCATTCATTTGTATTCCATTCAGATATCTCTGTCCAGTTTTTTGAGGCAAGCCAGACTTATTCCCAAATACAAAAGAAATGTAAAACAAGCTATGCAAACAGATAAATATACAAAGTAGAAACATGAGACTTGATAACAGATAGCCTCGGCCTGACTAAAAAGATTTGTATCATAGTAAGAGGACAAAATATAAAATGACAAACTGAGTAGTTCAGAGAAGACATGGGAAAATATTAATTCCTAAAAATGGTGACAGCTGATCTAAGCAGCCTTTTCACGGAATGAGTGCCCATCTCCTTACTTAATGAATGACTGCTAACCCTTCTTAACTAGTTGCTTAGTTTCCTCTCCCTGTTTTAAGATCCTGTCTTACTTTTTCACATTTGGTGTGAGGGCATGACAGCAGAGCAATGGCACTTTTGTTTTTAATTTTGCTTATGTGACCCACCAAGAAATGTTATGTCTCTCTACAAAATCATTTTAAAGCGCACATAAAATACCTCATTACTATTACTTCATGAAGTTAAAATGTGGATTGCTTGAATCATAACTATTCAGATGTCAGAGTTAAGAATATGCACTATCATTTTACAGTGCAAAGTGCAGACTCATTATAAAAAGGAGTTTCAGGAAAAAACTAAATACAGTCACATACATAGTCTCAGCACATTTTGTATCCAAGACTTGTTTTAGTATAGAAATCTGGCAAACTTTTTTCAATATGAAATTTTATTTCCTAAAGCTAAGAAAAGTTGACAAAAGACAGATCGCTAAATGGTTCAACTTAATTTAAGAAGTTTATTGACTGGGGGGGATACAAATATATCCACCCAAATGCCAATAATGAGCAGGACACTTTGTACAAAACAGCTGCTAAAACCTAAACTTCTAAAGCAATAGATGGTGCAAAACAACATGCTACAAAATGTGAGAGACAAAGAAGTAAGCAGAAACATTTCTTTGTTAGAGCTCTAGTAAAACTGACACAACTTCATCTGGGGAAGTTAGATGGGACTCACCACACAGTAACAGCACACATAGTGCTCAGTGATGAGAGATCAGTCCAGGACATACATCATTAGAATCAGAGAATCACATAAATGCAGGAGGGATTGAACATTGTTTACCAAATGGCCAGGGGCAGAATAACACATTTTAAGAGATGAACCAAATGATGTTAGTGCTCAAGGAAGAGGAGGAGATTCAGATAGATACACACATGTAATCTGGGACAAAGTCAAGAACATAATTGGTTGTAAAGCTGACTATAATGTTGTAATGTCTGATGAGAGAAATTCCTCATAGGAATCCAAATACCTTTGTTTGAATGGCATTATATTTTGAACTTTAAACTGTTTGAAAAGAATGTAATGTAAAATTTGTTTACATGCACACTTAAATGTTTTCTTAATATTTGTAAGCTGGATAGGTATTCTAAATAAGGGTGTGTCATGATATCTCATACTTGCAAGACAGTAGCACATTGCTCTGCTGTAAGGTACAAAAGTCTCTGACCATCCCAGGTCATTAAGGCACCTAAATAAGGTGATATTAGCAGCAGCTTCCTAATTAATGCATAGCATACAGAGGGCATATAGGCCTTGGCCTACATTCTTATATCTTCCAGTATGTTCAACAGAGGCCACTTTGCTTCAAGTGTACCTATCCATGTATCTGTTCATCTGTCCATGCATTTTTGTGAACTACATGTCCTGGTGAGGGTTAGAGTGATATCAAGCTGAGCCCAACAGAGTTGATTTCCCTACTTAATGCAGTGGCCCTCAGCTTATCCTGTCGGATCCCCTGTGTTTCCGGTTAAGCTGGCAGTTATAATCTCTCCAGTAATTCTTGAGTCTGCTCTGGAGCCTTCTTTCAGTAGTGATGCTTTCTTTGCCTCCTGGTGTGCTCCGATATAAATTTGCCGATTGTCACGCCATCTACTTCGCAGACACCAGCACATTACTCCGGTGCACCCAGAAGGACAGTTCCTCAGATTTATACTCAGCTGGGACCAAGAGGACATTATCATCTGCAAACAACATATGTGCAACTATCACATCCCTGAACTGGCTCTCCGCTCATCTGCAGCTGAACCTTGATACTCTGCTCATGAAGATAAACTGCAGGAAGGGAGAAAAGGCATATCCTTGAAAGAGTGCTGTGCTTACCTTGAACATATTTCATTTAATAGCATGAATGAGGCCACAGCACATGTTCCAGGGACTGAATGAGATGCAGCATTAACTTTCTTCTACATGCTGCTGTACCATCTACCACAAAACATGCTGAGATACATAGTGGTATGCCTTCTCCATGCCCACAGCAGGCCATGTGCTGAGTAACCAAAGGAACTTTTGTTTTAACAATACTGCAAAATTAAATCACTAACAGCCACTTTCAGCAAACTTCAAAGAACATTTTTTGCAGGGAGACATGCTATGCTGCATGCTCCCATGTGGGGAGGAATACCTCTCACACCCTCTAAACTTATGTATGTTGACTGCATGGTTACATAAGAATGGAAAAAGTGCAAAGTCCATTATTGCTGACAGTGGCTTTCAGCACAATTACTTCACAGTACTGACACTTGTTAAAAGTACCTAAATAGACCTATTTGACTCCTCACACAACACACATGTAATACAGATTGCATTTCAGAACTCCGTGACCCTTCTAATACCCATGCAATGACAAAAGAGTTAGTCATCTTTTCAACAGTCAAGAATCTAAGACAGAATCTTTCTTTTCCTTAATCATGAGCTCTGCCATCAGATAAAACCTTACCAGCATCCTGGAATAGACTTTCCAGTGCAGGCTGAGCATGTTGCTATACTTGGAACATACCATTCTGTCTCACTTTTTTGGGTGTACCCCTTTCTCTCATTGCAAAAGTCATCTTGCTTCCTGTACTGTAAGATGTTGATTTTCTGTTTTTTTTTTTTTTTTTTTTTTGTTGAATTATAATATTACCTGCTTATTTTTTCACTCAAATATTTATGGGTAGGAATTCTCTTTTCTTGCTGGCCAAGGATGGGGTTTTATTGTTTTGCTGTGCTTGTGCTTAATATCATTGGTTCCCAGACTGCCTTCTGAATCTTAGAAATGGAAGATAACTTGGAAGTAATCTGTTCAACATTCCGTCCCTCTAAGTAGCATTCTGGAGCATTTTTCCAGCAGAAGTCACGTGGGACATACTGATACTCCCAGCTAAGTGAGCAGAGTAAGGGTCTTGAGGGTAGACACTTGTTCAGGGTTTAATTTTTCCTTGGTGGGCTGGAGAGTTGAACTGCACTGTGAAAACTGAATTTTTCATTTTAAAACTGCTTGAGGAATCAATGCTGTGGAGAAAATTAGATTGTTACTGCAAAAATTATGATGGGTACTAAGCCCATTA
Source organism: Protopterus annectens (assembly GCF_019279795.1). NCBI lineage: Eukaryota > Metazoa > Chordata > Ceratodontiformes > Protopteridae > Protopterus > Protopterus annectens. The sequence continues at coordinate 1,235,346,316 of NC_056727.1, read as the reverse complement.
GATAAAACAGTTGATAGAATGCCTTTGTGGTTAAAAACTCTGCGTGGAGTCTGCTGTTCAATCCCAAGCTCTGGTCACAGTATTTGACATGTTTTGAGTCTCCTCCTGTCTTACAAGGCTCGGTTGGTTATTCTAAACCAACGCATGTACATATTACACCGACCATTGCCCTTTTTTCATAGGTCATGACTAAAAAGAGACTGTGATTCAGAAAAAGCTCCACGTGCTTGTGCAAAGTGCAGTGGTCAAAAACTGTAGTTTGTGCAAACAAATATGATTCAGAGACATGTTTAGCCACAGTAAGAAAGATCTCATTATCAGCTAATTTTCATGTCTTGGAATTTGGTGTAATCACTTGCAGTGCTAAACAGCACTTTTCAGTGGTAATTACCACTGGTGGCCCATGCATTCCACACATATGCAAACATTCATGCAGACACACACAGTCACTATACATGACATCCTAACAGCTCAGTCACATGCATGAACATACTCACCCATTCACTCATATTTACCCACACACACCTCTCAAGTGCCTCTGTTTTTTACAGAATATCCCCAACCTCTCTCTCTCTCTCTCTCTCTCTTTTTTTGCCATGTCTGTGGTACTACAACTCATTGTGGATTATGGTCAGCCAATAATTCAAGACCTTAAGAGTTTCATATTTCTTACTGTTCAAAAAATGTACTGTTGTTCCACTAATGTTTTTGTGACTTGTCCCCAGGGAGTTGAGAGGTATGGTAATCAGACCCCCCCCCCCACACACACACACTCTGAGTTACTCCCCTGCACAGACACTCAGTGTAAAGGAGACACCACCCCACATGATCAAACTCAAGGACACATTCACCCACCCATGCACACATCACAGAAACAAACTTTACTTATCACCAAACTAACCCCCCCCCCCTCCCACTCTGCAACCACACAGGTAGACACACACACTCACACACACTGTCCCAAGACTACTCATACCTCTGCAGATGCACACACACAAACACATCCCCCACAACTACATCTCTGCTAAACTCCTCAATATTTACCTGTAACATGGTCTCTGGTATAAAAGATATGGGGAATGTGGCATTCTGACTGTGTTAATTAACATAGCTGGCTGTGCTAATTTATATACCTGAGTAATTCTCTGAATTGCTTGGGTATGTAAATCTCTTCCACTGGTATTTCTAGGGAGAGCATATGATTAATGAGCATTGGCCACTTTCTTGGAATGCCTCATTAGCACTTAACATAGTGGTGTAGACAGCCCACTGGGGTGATTCTACTGACCATCTGCAATCACAACAGTGGGCCTGTTTAGGAAACAGAAAGGGCATCCAACAGTGGGTTTTCACCTGTGTTAGGTTCTACTGCTGGTGTTAGCCACTTCTGAATCTTAGCCCGAGTTCCAAGATAAACTAGTTCATTTATCTGGTGACAAATAAGTAAAATGAATACAGCTGTACTCTCCTTGATTGGTCACCTCAAAACTTTAGTTAAGTGACAGTGCCAGGACAAGTTTAATGACGATATGCATAAATCTCAGAAGTGTTGCTCTCAACTTCATTGTTCAGAAATTAGGGACAAAGCAAAAAATAATAGGGAACAAAAAACGCAAAATCAGGGACATTTTTTTCTAAATATTACTCTAATTTGCTTAGAAAGTTAATAGAGCAATGATTTTTGCATCAACATGCATTTACTAAAGAATAAGGCGTATTTAACACTAATGTTTGTCATTATTGATTGACTGTAGTCCTTAGTGATTTACCAGAAAAGCAAACATTTTACAAGGGACAGGGCAAACACTATGAAGCAAAATTAAGTACATTTGACAAAATCAGAGACAACTGAGAGCTTTGCTCAAAGGCAAGGACTCCAACATTCATGGTTTGTATACACAATTTGGTACTCTGAAAAAGCGTCACAGATAACTGTCTTGAGTCACTTTCTTCTTAATTTGTGCCATATAATACTGTTCATGTAAAAAGTCACAGCTGGAAGAATTTTACAGATAAGGTTATCTTCTTTGTTCTAGGAAAAAAAATACTTTAACCTATTTTTTTCTGTGTTAGGCTTTTTCACTTGAAAGCTACTTTACAGTCTTTTTAGCCACTTAAATATGAACAAATCTCACTTGACTAAGCTACCAGTTAACATGATTTAATCTACAACAGACTGTGGGGCTTTGCACCCGGTCCCTGTTCCATATATGCAAGTGTGATAGTACATTGCTTTGAATACTGCAACTATTTTAAGTGACTTTTTAATAAACCACCATCCTTTCTTAAGTAACGCTGTATGAGTATTTGCAGTCACCTGAATGCCCACCAAAATGTGCAACTCTAAGGATAATGCTTAACCATCTCACGTAATAGATGGCACCTTAGATGTACTTCATTAAGTTCCACCCCACCTCTTGCTGCAATATAATGCTATTTCAAGTAACTGTTGTTTACCTCAGTACTTGATGGTGGAATGTAATCATTGGCTCCTGAGATGTAGTTTGAGTCAGAAAGTGTCTCAACAACATGAACAGAAAAACCCAGCAAACAATAGAGAAGAAAAAAATGAGTCACTCTGCTGGCAAGTAAATGCCATTAAGGCAACATGAGCAAGCCAATACACTTGGTAAGCATAGGCATAGGTGACTCCATAATGAGACACACAGATGAACCACTCACGAGGCTGGGCAAAGAAAGTGTGAAAGTAAGCTGTCTTTTGGGTGCCGGGATTCACCATGACGCAAGAACCCTCAAGTCCCTTCACCCCAGGTACACATATGATACGGTCATTGTGCACATGGGATTATATGACTTCAGACACACTTCCTTAGATCACATAACCACTGACATGCCAGAGCTCTCTGTGGTTGATAGGAAATTAGTCTTGAGAAACATCCTACCCTCACCAAGAATGATGTTGCAATACAAACATAAAATAATCAACTTCAACAACTGGCTTGGTTATTGGCAATATTCCTAGGGTGATCAATACACACCCCTTGGGATGAGATGATTGATGGTTCTGTCTATTTTGCCATAGATGTCCTGCATCTTCCTCATGGTTTTCTTATACTGGCCATAACCTCCTCAATGTTTATAGTGTCTTTTTTAGGCAAGGTCACTGTCCTCAAACTACTAATATAGTCAGACAAAATCAAGACTATATAAAATAGTGCTACTCAATGTTAGAAGCTTGGATAAGAAGATACACACCCTACAAGCCTTCCTGACCCACAAAAATATAGATTCATAGGATTTGCAAGACAGTTTAGTGTCATGATCATTAATGCCTTGCCAATACCCACCCTCAAACTGTGCACCCCCCCCCCTTGAGAGGTAATTGGGAGCATATTTTCTGGGAGTGTGGTCATTTGGCTGACTTTAAGTGTTCCCGCTGGGATGCACTGTCAGAGATGCTGTGTAGCCAGATTGGTGTGACAAGGGAGATGATTTTTCTGAGCTATGAGACAGAATCGTAATTGCCTAGACATAGTAAGGTCTTGCTGTGTCTAATTATGGTGGCTGCCAAAAAATCAATTACTAGAAAATGGAAATCAAAATCTAAACCAACTATACTAGAACTAGTGAATATAGTGACAGAGATAAAACAACTGGAACTTGAGATCTTTAGAAAAGGGTAGGAGCAAACTACATAGGAAAAAAATAAGAATTGTTGGAAATACATTCAGGGGAGGAATGAGGTTTAAAATAAGGCAGGACTTAAATAAGCTTTGTAATGTTTGACTGAAGATGATTGGGTAGATTATAATTGATGTATAATGTTTGCATCTGGGAGTGTGTCAGTGGATTTGCTTCATTATGTCTACATACTACATTATTGAAACTCATTTTGTCGACACCATAACATCGAAAACTGACTTATTTGAACTCCCGGAACAGTGAAAATGGCTTCCAGGAATGTAACCACTTGGCCACCATTGAAAACAAGTAAAATGAAGCACACAAAACCCACCAAAGTCAGGGGCTTTGACCCATACACCCCCGATGTGGGGGGCTGTGCTCCTTACACCCTCCTAACTAAATATACCAAATCCGAGATCACACTAATTTTTGGGAAACAAAAACTGAGGGTAATGCTACTCAGCGATAGAAGTCTAAACCTCAAAATGCACTCACGCGAGGCACTCCTTAAAATGGAGAACATCGATATCTGTGCTGTGACTGAAACCTGGTTCAAGGCTCTGGAGAGCACCCCTGCATTACCAGCCTGTAACTCATACTATACCTTTTAAACATCTAACCAGAACCGGAACATCAAAGGTGGAGGTGTATCCATATTCATTAAGGATATCCACACCTCCAGGCTAATTGCTCAACATAATGCATCCAAAATTACCGAAGTGCAACGAACTCTGGGCAAAACTGCATTCCAAATTGTAACCTACTACAGATCCCCCACCATGCCCCAGGACTCCCACTCCTCTTTTCTTGATATACTGGAAAATATTAGGGTCCAACCAAACACCCTAATAATGGGCAATTTCAACTACCCCACCGTTAACAGGGAAAGCTACTCGTGTACCAACTCCTTTGCTCAACGCTTTCTAGAATTCATAAACTCCAATGCCCTGGATGAACTTATCCACACCCCCACCAGGGGCAACAGTATCTTAGACCTAGTCATTACCAACATGAGTGACTGGTGTTCCACACCTGAAGTCAACTCCTCGTTGGTCAGATCCGACCATAAGCTAATTACCATAGATATCCACATCCCGTCCCCACCCCCATTAAGGAAACCACTGAAAAAAAATTTCTCCAAAGCTAACTTCATGCTTCTTAAGACAGAAGTGGAAAACTTCACGACATCCATGCAGATGGGCAATGCAGTTATGACTGCAGAATCCTACACAAATGCACTCCATAAGCACTTACATAAGTTCATGGATCGTGCTATCCCTAACAGAACCAAGACGCTATCCTCCAAAAAAAGGAAGCCAATCTGGTGGTCCCTGCTATAAACAAACTCTACAACAGAAGGAAGAAACTGTTGCAGAAAAGAGTAAAATCCCATGAGTGGAGGAGCTCCCTGGTCACCCTCAGTAAGAAACTGAGATCCCTTATAAAATCCTCCAAAGCTAGCTATGAAAACAAGATTGCCACTGCTTCTAAGGACAACCACAAAGCATTCTATAGCTATGTCAAGAATCTCAATGGCAAGACACAGGTCTGCTCTGAGTTATAGCACAATGGCACAAAAATTACTGACCCAACTGATATTGCCAACATCCTGGCTGATAGGTTCAGTGCTACCTTTACCCCCCCCCCCCCTCTCACCCCCTAAAGGTCCCATATCTATACTGGAAGAATGCAGAGCCCCTGCAATCACAACTGTGCAGGTAAAAACTGCACTCACCAAAGCCAAGAACACAGCTTCCATGGGACCGCACAACATCCCAGTCTGCATTCTACATTAACTTCAGAATGAACTGGCCCCCCACCTAAGCACCATGTTCAATCATAGCCTCACGTCAGGCTGTGTACCCACTGAATTGTGCACAGCAACAGTTATACCACTCCACAAACGGGGAACCACCACAGACCCTGGGAACTATCGCCCTATGACATAGGTAACCTCCAAACTCTGGACCCCACCCAGTTTGGGTTTGTGAAGGGCAGATCATGCTTCCTGAGCCTGATTGACTTCTTTGAAATAGTCACCAAAAGCCATAGATGACGGTAAGACAGTTCACACAGCCTATCTTGACCTCGCCAAGACTTTCGACACCATCCCCCATTCTGAAATTATAGATAAACTCACTAAACTAGGTATAAATCCATACATCACAAGATGGGTTGCCAACTGGTTCACCGACAGAACCCACACTGTAAAAGTTGCAGACTCCAAATCTGACTTCAAACCAGTAACAAGTGGACTACCATAGGGTTCATTCCTGGGTCCTCTCCTGTTTGGTATCTACTTCTCTGAAGTAAGGGCAAACACAGAGGGCCTCTGGCTGATGGAGTTCACAGATGACTGCAAACTGGGTGCCATAGTCGAATCCCCAGATGACCTGGACATCCTACAGAAGGGCCTCATTGAGACAGATGCCTGGTGCCAGAGCCATTGCCTCAAGCTAAATGCCAAAATGTGCATTGTCATCCCCTTTTGTAAAAATTCTGTTCCCATGAACTACCATATAGGTGGCAGTCCAGTTAATGCTGAAGGTGTGATAAGAGACCTTCGGACTCAGGTGGACAGTAGTCTCTCTTTTTATAATCAAATCACCACAGTAGTCAGGAAATCCTTCTACGTGGCACACCTCATCACGAAAGGGTTCTCATCCAGGAAAAAGAGGTCATTGTTCCCCCTCTACTCAGCTCTCATTAGACCCATTATTGAGTACAATGCCCCTTTTGGAATGTACCTCACAAGACATCTGCAACAGCTGGAAAGGCCACAGAAGTACCCCAGAAAGAGGATTATGGGCCTCAAACAGATGTCATACGCTGACCGTCTCAAAAAACTCCAGCTTTACTCCGTAGCATATTGCCTACTCCGAGGAGTTCTCTGCCAAACATATACAAAGCTATGTCAAATCCAGAGCTGTTGGACAAGCTACACCTAAAGAAATCCCAATCCCTCTGGGATACACGCTCTAGGGACCTAAACCTTGTCACCACAATAAATAGAACATGCTGGAGGGATAGAGTCCTGTCCCAGAGACTTCCCATACTCTGGAACAAGCTACCTATCTATGTCAAGCAAAGTTCCTCATTAGCACTCTTCAAGAAAAATTTTGATGAATGGATGGGAATTAGGAAATTCATCCCAGGGATCACTTCTGTGGCTTTGCTCGACAGGGGCACAGGAAAATAACTTTCTAGGGTGCCGAAAGCCAGGGAATCTTGTTGGCTAGGCTTACATAGGCCCTAGGGCCGATAGCCTAGTACCTACCTATGAAAAGGGCAAAGTTTTCCATGGTTGGCAAGTGGTTACATTTCTGTCAGCTGATTTTTGCTGTTCCAGGAGTTTGAGTAAGTCAGCTTTCGATATTATGGTGTTGACAAAATGAGATTCGATAATATGGTACGTCGACATAATGAAGTAGAACCATGTCAGTATGGTTTGTGATGTAAAATGCTTGCAACTAGGATTGTGTCAGTGTGGTTTATTTTCATTTATATAACTGTATGATTGCCTATGTCATAAGTGATGGTTTAATAAAGATGCTTCTTGTTTAAAAAAAGGGCAGGAATTTAATAATTTATATAATGTTGCTTAGGTTATATGATATATAATAATATATGTGAAGTATAGTGTATGTAAACACGAACTTGTTAATACAGTTGATTACTTTTATATAAATGTAAATTTGCCTATGTCACAAGTGACTATTCAATAAAAGTGTTTAAAAAGAAAAAAAAAACTTTACCCCCTTTGTCAAAGGAGACTAGGTTAGACAGTCCAAGGGTAAATTTGTGGGTAGCCATCCGATTATCCAGGTTGTATTTAAAGGATGATAATTTGTCACTGCAATGGAAGTTTATTCCAGAGATAAAGTAGGCACTGTGTAATGAATCTGTGTCTCCATGGTGTTTTGTTTGTCTGCTGGTAAAGATTTGGTTCCAATATTTGCGGTGTTATTAAACTTGCAGAGATATGTAAGATCAAGTACAAAATGGTCTTTATTGGCATGGTAAGTGAGGCACAGAGTGCACCTCAAGAGTTCATAAGATATTGAGTAAAGGAATAGGGTTTCTAGCCTTTCTTGGTAGATTGGAATCTTTAAGCCCATCATCTTCTTGGTTAGGAACCTTTGGGGCTTCTGTAGTTGTTGAATCCAATAACCTGGTGTGGGAATAGAACCCATAGTCATCTAAATTTTCAGCATCAAAGGCAAGCATTCTACCTATTGAACCACTAACACTGATTTCCTTACTGTAGGTGCAAAATAGGAATTGTAGGGTGAGCTGTATTGATTGTAAGGCTGGGGAAAGCAATTGACGCTCACGTTTTAAAAACTTTTAAAAGTCAAGTACCACAACAATGGGGAAGAAGAGGCAATGAGAATCTTGGAAATTACATAGAAGGATAAGCAGCCCTATTCAGGCATAATATTATTTGTATTGTATAGGCAGCATAATGCTGCTTTAATTATATGTCGTACTTTGAAACAAAATAGACACTCCCATACAAAAACCTTGTGCATGTATCCCCTAGTCCAGGAAATACTATATCACCTCACCCAAAAGTGACCTAATAATTCCCAGTCTCTAATATTGCCTGGCTGCTCTTGAAAATGTTCCTTTGTTCATTGACACTTCATTGAAACATTATTCCAGAAGGATGGATAGCCAGGATAGATATGCCAGGAGGACCTATCTTATTCCATACCTCTGTTATACATGTTTGGCTATTGTAAGAATACTTCAAAACAACCTGTCCTGAAAGAAAATAATTTGCTCTGACAGAGAGACTAAGCAACCTTAATGCAGCACTCAGACTGACACCATCTCACATTTCCAAACAGTAACGCATTCTCTCAGACTTTCTCCAAAAAGGGTCTCATTTTGGGGAGTCAGCAAAGACACGTTGCTAGTGTCCTCCCATTTCATATGTACACCACCATCATTGACCAGAAGCCCCAACATTAATATAGGCAAATTATCTGGGCAGGGGTGTGGAAGAAGAAATGAACCATTCAGCAGGTGATGGGCCTCACTGAGGATGTTGAGGGGGTCACCAGTGGTGCCATTAACAAAATGTCTCAACCTGGAAGAACACATTTTTCTTCACAAAGAGCCAATACCCTTAGCCAGTAGTATGTGGGAAGTGGACGCAAAGTACTTCTTAACAGATCTGAAGTACTCTACAGTAGTTTTCATTATAGTCACCCCAGGGATCAGTTGACTCCAGATACATACCACGGGGCCCATGACATGACCACCGAGACTCCTAAAGCCTGATATAGTTTCCTTATATCTCTAATAACAGATGCTACACTATTAAAGCCTGAATCTTCAGGTTAGAAATACACTAATACTCATGATTTCCTTCTCTTACATATTAAACCATTTCTTCAAAACTGGCTTTTTATGTTTTAAGTGAGTTTATTATATTCCTCCCATGAGACATATTTCACTTCTGTTCTTTCTTTAGCTTACAAATCATCATGATTACAGATGCATATCACATTACTTTTGCTATCAAGTTTTGATACTGTCTACTGCTTACTGATGTTATTACATTTCTACTGATAATGTCTTGCTTCAGTAATGTTATCTAATATGCACCAATGTCAGTTTCTAGAACTTACCACATTTTATATCTTAGTGATATTTTGTGTTGATTCAATTTCAACGAATTTCAGTATTTTTGTACGTATTTCTTTAGACCTTGTTTAAACTTTTTTATATTGTATTTTCACTGAAAATGGGCATTGTACTTAGTCAGACTTTCCCGGTAAACAAAAGCAAATCAGTCAATAAATAAATAAAGGCTGTTCAGTCATCTTGTATGTCCTTAAAGAGGGGCATAGCCTCCTAAAATGCCATTGACCTACCTCTCAACTGTCCAGATTTTCTCAGAATGTACAGATTTTTATGTCATATTTGTAGTCTGTTTCTCATAAAACCCATGGTCTTCTGGCAAATCAATGAAGACTGAAGTCACTAAACAATGACACACATTGTTTCAAACTTTATATCCTTCAAAAAATGCATGCTAACACAAAACCTTTTGTTATAATAACTTTCTAAGTTTATAAGAGTGATGTTTAAATTTTGTGCATCTTTTTTGTCCTCTCATTATTTTTGGCTTTGTCCAGATTTCTTGCACTTAGAGGTTGAGATGTATGGCTCTGAAAAGTTATGAACTCTGCTGGTGAAAAAATGTAAACATAGAGAAAATTGACAGATTTGGTGTTGTGGCCCTGAGTAAGACAGAGGAAGAAAATGATTAACTTGGGGATGTTAATCGTGGCTAAGCGGAATCATGCTGTCTAATGTGGCAGGGTAGTAGGGAATGTCATTGGAGTACTGGGGAACAGAGTGCAGTGTGTGAATTCTATGGATGCTGAGGTCATCCTTCCATTATTCCACTAGTACAGACACACCTGGACTGTCATGTACATTTCTGGAAGGCAAATAAACGGCTGTTAGAAAACATGGATATCATTTACTCATGGACATAAAACTCACACTTAACAGTCCTTCTCTACAACCGTTGTTTAGCACTAGAGCATTTCCTTGTTGGGAGTTGTCACAAACTTCTTCTTTCTTCAGTGTCTGCATACATGCTTGTCAGCTCTTATTCTTATGAACAGGGCTTGCATTCTTTTTATACCTCAAGCAACAATTGCCTTCTTTTCAGCTAACGTAGCACCTGTGCAAGGTAAAGATACTTTTCTGGATTTAATATACATTGAAGCTAATCCTAAATGCATTTTGGTATTTGTTCATAGGTAGGTACTAGGCTAGCGGCCCTGGGGCCTATATAAGCCTAGCCAAAAAGGTTTCCTGGCTTTCACCACCCAAATAAATTATTTTCCTGTGCCCCTGTCAATTAGTGCCGCATAAGTGATCCCCGGGGTGAATTTTCTATTTCCCATCCAGTCAAGATTTTTCTTAAAGAGGGCCAATGAGGAGCTTTGCTTGACATAAATGGGTAGTTTGTTCCAGAGTATGGGAAGTCTCTGAGACAGAAATCTATCCCTCCAGCATGTTCTGTTTATTGTGGTGACAAGGTTTAGGTCCCTGGAGTGTGTGGTTCAGAGAGATTGGGATTTCTTTAAGTGTAGGATGTCCAACAGCTCTGGGTTTGACATAGCTTTGTATGTTAGGCAGAGATTGCTTCTGAGTAGGCGATTTGCGATGGAGTAGAGCTGGAGTTTTTTGAGACGGTCTGTGTACGGCATCTGTTTGAGGCTGGTAATCCTCTTAGTGAGGTATTTCTGTGGCCTTTCCAATTGTTGTAGGTGTTTTGTGAGATACATGCCAAATGGGGCATTGTACTCTATAATGGGTCTGATGAGGGATGAGTAGAGAGGAACAATGACCTCCTTTTTTTTAGAGGAGAACCCTTTTGTGATGAGGTGTGCCACATAGAAGGATTTCCTGACTACTGTGGTGATGTGGTTATCAAAGGAGAGACTACTGTCCATCTGTGTCCCGAGGTCTCTTATCATGCTTTCAGTGTTTAGTGAGCTACCGCCCATGTGGTAGTTCATGGGTACTGAGTTTTTCCCAAAGGGGATGACAGTGCACTTCTTGGCATTAAGCTTGAGCCCATGACTTTGACACCAAGCATCTGTCTCTGTGAGGCCCTTTTGTAGAATGTCTACATCATTAGGTGATTCTATTATAGCTCCCAGTTTGCCGTCATCTGCGAACTTTGTTAGTCAAAGACCTTCTGTGTTGGCCTGCACTTCAGAGAAGTAGATGCTGAACAGGAGAGGACCCAGGACCGAACTCTGTGGCACTCCACTCGTCACTGGTGTGAAGTCAGACCTGGAGTCGGCTACTTTTACTGTGTGGGTTCTGTCAGTGAACCAGTTGGCCACCCATCTTGTGACATAGGGATTTATGCCCAGTTTAGTGAGTTTATCTATAATTCCAGAATAGGGGATGGTATTGAAAGCTTTGGTGAGGTCAAGATAGGCTGTGTGCATTACCTTGCCCTCATCTACGGCTCTAGTGACTGCTTCAAAGAAGTCAGTCAGGTTTAGTAGACATGATCTACCTTTTACAAACCCAAACTGAGTGGGGTCCAGGGTTTGCAGGTTACCCATGTCTTTGTTTATAAGCTCCAAGATGATACGTTCCATGGCTTTGCAGACCAGGCTTGTCAGGCTAATGGGGCGGTAGTTTCCAGGGACTGTGGTGGCACCTCCTTTGTGGAGTGGGATAACCATTGCTGTGCACCATTCAGTAGGCACATAGCCTGAGGTGAGGCTATGATTGAACATGGTACTTAGGTGGGGTGCAAGTTTGTTCTGTAGCTCGTGCAGAAAGCTGCCTGGGATATTGTCTGGTCCCATGGATGCTGTGTTCTTGGCTTTGGAGAGTGCGGTCTTTACTTGTTCATCCATGATTACAGGGGCTTTGCATTCTTTCAGTATTAAGATGGGCCCTTTGGAGGGTGAGAGGGGGGTAAAGTTAGCACTGAACCTGTCTGCCAGGATGTTGGCAATATCAATTGGTTCTGTATATTTAGGGCCATTGTGCTGTAGCTCAGAGCAGATCTGACTGTTGCCATTGAGATTCTTGGCATAATTGTAGAATGCTTTGTTGTTGTCTTTGGAATCAGTGGTGATTTTATTTTCATAACTGGCTTTGGAGGATTTTATGAGGGATCTCAGCTTCTTACTGAGGCTGACCAGGGAATTCCTCCAATCCTGGGATTTTACAGCTTCTTCCTTCTGTTGTAGAGTTTGTTTATGGCAGGGGACCACCAGATTGGCTTCCTTTTTTTTTTGGAGGATAACATCTTGGTTCTGTTGGGGATGGCACAATCCATGCACTTGCGTATGTGCTTATACAGTGCATTTGTGTAAGATTCAGCAGTCGTACCTCTATTTTCCGTCTGCATGGGTGTCGTGAAGTTTGCCACTTCTGTCTTAAGAAGCATGAAGCTGGCTTTGGAGTAGTTTTTGATGGTGGTTTCCTTAATGGTGGGTGGGGGTGGGGTGGGATATGGATGTGTAGGGTGATTAGCTTGTGGTCGGATCTGAGAAAGCGAGGAGCTGACCTCTGGCGTGGAACACCGGTTACCCATATTGGTAATGACCAGGTCCAGGATATTGCTGCCCCTGGTGGGGTGTGGAAAAGCTGATCCAAAGCGTTGGAATTTATGAATTCCAGAAAATGTTGAGTGAATGAGTTGGTACATGAGTAGTTTTCCCAGTTGATGGTGGGGGTAGTTGAAATCACCCATAATTAAGTTAATGGGTTGTACCTTAATGTTTTCCAGTATCTTAAGAAATGAAGAGTGGGAATCCTGGGGCATGGTGGGGGATCTATAACAAGCTAAAACCTGGATTGCAGTCTTGCCCAGTGTTCGTTCCACTTGGATAATTTTGGATGCATTATGTTGAGCAACTAGCCTGGAGGTGTAGATATCCTTAATGAATATGGACATGCCTCCACCTTTAGTGTTTTGGTCCAGGTTAGGTGGCCGAATGGTGTGGTATGAATTATAGCCTGGTAATGCAGGGGTGATGTCTGGAGCCTTGAACCAGGTCTCCTCTGTCACTGCACAGATGTCAATGTTCTCCATTTTGAGGAGTGCCTCAAGTGAGTGCATTTTGAAGTTTAGACTTCTAGCATTGAGCAGCACTACCTTCAGAGTTTGCTTGCTTGTACCTGTTACGGTGGTGAATTTAGCATTTGAACTTTGCCTAAAAAAGGCACTATAGGGGTGGCAAGAGCCTTAGCCAGTATCTGAAATCCCAAGGGCGACAGGTGCAGGCCATCTCTGGCAAAGCATCGTGGTCTGTCGACCATGTCGTCCCAGGCAGACAGATACTGGATCTCCTTAGAATGACACCAGAAGCTTAGCCAATTGTTGAAGTCAATCATTTTGCCCTTGTACTGTGGTATCATTCTGGGCGATGGCAGGATGCTACTCAGGGCTGGGGTCATACCTGCCTGGGCTACAAGATCCGAGAGCTCCTCCAAGACTCTTTTCATATAGTCCAGGGAGGTACGTCTCAGGTCATTCACACCAACACGGACAATGACAGAGTTGTATTTGTACTTGTTGTGGAGTGACCTGAGTACGTGTGTTATGTGGCGGATCCTGGCACCCGACAGGCAGCTGACAGTAACTTTTTCCTTGTTTAGCCTGGTGAGTGGGACATCAGTGTGCATGACTATAGAGTCACCTATGACTAGTGTGTTATAAAAGGTAATGTTAGGTTGACTTGAATTCAGTCCTCTGCCCATCCTGTCCAGGCATGTGTCCCTAAGGTTCTGTCCTCAGGCAACTGCATTTCAGTATCTATATTAACTATTTTTATGTCCCCAAAACATTAGGAATATCCTCCTTTATATTAATGATATTCTTATTTGGAAATCGACCAATTCTCCAGAAACCACATGTTACTCTCTCGTTTCTGTGTTAGACCAATTTCATCATGATTGCGAATCCAAGCGGCTCAAAGTTAATCCATCAAAAACAATGCAGTGGTCTTTGGAGCTCATAAGCATCTTCACAAGTACAGTGACAACTGGAACCTCACCAGTCCTGATGGAAGCCGACTTGAACTGCTGCAATCTATAAAATATATTCGGATCTGGTATGATCCAGCTCTTATCTTCCACTGGCATTAACATTTTATGTGGCTGAGCAATTTTCTGAGTTATTTTACTGAACAAATTAAGAGATGCTGGCTTTTTTGTGGGAGACCATATAGCTAATTAGCATTATCATGCAGTTTAGGCCTGGGAGACTGCCATCTGCACGTAGGCCAACATGAACAGAAAGCCTCATCTGTACAATGGTCTAAGAATTGGAAAGGTTTACCGGGAGGGGGAAACTGCCATGCAAAGACTTCCCCCTTGCAGTAAACCATTCTAAATCCCACCAATGTATATTATATACTTTTAGTGTAACTGTGACTAGGATGTGACTGAAAAGGAGCCCATGTGGCCCAGTTACTTACCTGCAAATAACATAATTACATTTTTTTTATCAAATTCCTTACTCTTTCTATGAAGACAAGCAATTATATTCTTAAGCATATATTCTGGATCAGCAAAATATGCTAAATCAATTTACAGATAACATTACAAAAAGAGAAGGACTTACTATTATTTGTAAAGTGTTTCTATCATATTCAAATACACGAATTCCAGGGTTGTTGGCTCCATTTTCCACACCTGGTAAGGTTGTTTTCCACGGAGTTATTCCTGGTGCAATGAACATGCAACCAATGGCAGAACCTTTATTAAAGATGAAAGGGTTATGAGACAAAGATACATGTGCAGTACATAATTTTGTTCATGTTTCAGATACTGAATCAGTTATGCAAGAACCAGCAACTGAACAGAAATAACCTGAGAGCAGTTCTAACTTTTAACTGTATATGTTATTTTTTTCCATATTCAAATGTAAGCAATGAAGCTGACTTTTTTTAGTCTGATGAAGCGGATGGTAGATCCGCGAAAGCGCTTACTAATTTAATAAACTCCACTAACTGATATATTTGCTTTTCTACTGGTTTTGACCTCCATTGGTCTTACATTTCATGAATCTTGTGTTTGTGAACTTTGGACTAATTTCATGACCAAGCCAAACTTTGTTTGCTGTTGGATTAGCTGCTGAATGATACTTTATGCTGCTGCTGTTTCGTTTGGATTACTTACATGACCACGCCTATCATGCTTGTTGATGGACTAAATTTCTAACGACACACAACTTTGTCGCTGTGCCTCCCTCAGCAGAAGTTTTCTGAGTTGTGCCTTCACATTTCGCTTTGCTGACTCATTTTGGTGTTCTGGTGGTTTTCAGCGTATTTTTTGGAAGCTGACTTGTACTTACTTGTCTAGACCTAATCTAAGCCTTGCTTTCCTCAATTGGTCACTGGTGTCCTACCCATAACTGATTTTCCATCTAATACCCCCTACTAGCAGAAGGGGTCCGGATGGAGAGATGAAAAGTCAGCAAGCAAAGGAGAGGAGTAGTAGTGCTGAAATCGAATTCATCCTCAAGTCTTGGTGAGTACCTTCGCGAGGTGGACCCTGTTTTTCACAAAATCTCACCAAGGCGAAACTGATATATAGACTGTATTTATATAGCATATATCATGGACAAAAGTAAATCAAAAATAAAAAAAATGATAGCTGGGTGCACAAGACCCAGGATAAAAATGTGCCCAATCGTGGTAGGTGCACTGGTGCCTGGACTGGAAAAATGGAAAAAATGATAGCATAGAATCCTCAAAATACAGAAACATTCCTACAATGGGACCAGGCCAGGCTCAGGGGGAGAATGGTCCCCCATGTTGTAGAAGGAAGTAGCAGTCCACAAAAATGTCAAAAATTGATTGGCCAAAGAAGAGCCATAAAGACGACAGAGTGGACTACCGAGGATAAGAAAGAAATTTTGTATTGTTACTATTACGCAAAAAGCCCAGAATTTCTAAATATATGATATACAAAACAATTAAGAGAAAAATTGGAGGAAAGAAAAATACTTCCACAGGAAAAACCGTTACAAGCTTCAAATAAAAATTTGCTTTCATTAATACAACAGATTTTTGAAAAACAGTATATAGATCAAATAACTTTGATCTCTTTGAAAAAAGAAGCCTCTGAGGAAGTGAGAAAATATAAACAACAAAACCTAGAGATATTTGAAAAATGTAAAAAAGAAATATGAACATGGGAAAGAGAAAGATTTGATATGGTGCAATATTTATGTAAATGAGAAAGCCAAGTTAACTAATGTGGAGAACGCAGTCTCAAAGATATTCAAAGAAAAGTACAGGCAAAGGCATTCAGATATGGAAAATTTTCACAACAAAAAGACTAAAAGCACAAAGATTCAATGTAGAAAAGACGATTAGTAAAGCATAAGTTAAAGAAATAGAAGCTGAAGTTATGGAGTGCCTGCGAAGTGAAGGATTTAATGTAGAAGGTCTAAAACAGACTACATCACAGCATGACGGAGTGAGTCCCCAGAATAAGGAAAAGCAAGAAGATCAGGAGATGTGTGAAGAAGAAATATGGACAGGGGAAAGGAAACTAGATTTAATATGGTGTAATATTTATGCAAAGGAGAAAGCAAAACTAACCAATACAAAAAGAGCAGCACCAAAAATATTTGAAGAAAAATATAGGGAAAGGAATCCAGATATGGAAAGTTTCACAATAAAAAGATTACTAACACAAAAACATAATGTAAAAAAGACGATTAGTAAAGTATAGGTTAAAGAAATAGAAGCTGAAGTTATGGAGTGCCTGCGAAGTGAAGGATTTAATGTAGAAGGTCTAAAACAGATTACATTACAGCAGGATGGAGTGAGTCCTTAGAATAAGGAAAAGCAAGATCAGGAGACATGTGAAGAAGAAATATGGACAGGGGAAAGGAAAAGAGATTTAATATGGTGCAATATTTATGCAAAGGAAAAAGCAAAACTAACTAATACAAAAAGAGCAGCACCAAAGATATTTGAAGAAAAATATAGGCAAAGGAATCCAGACATGGAAAACTTTACAATACAAAAAAATAAGAAGACTAAGAGGAAAAGTAGAAAAAGAGAAGAGTAATGGAGAAGTCAAAGAAATAGAAATTGAGGTAATGGAACAACTGCAAAGAGGATTCAGTGTAGAAAATCAAATGCAGAAAGCACCACAACAGGATAGAGCAATGGATATCCAAATTATTAAGGGGAAACCAGTGGAACAGGAAGTAACTGGTCAGGTGCCATATCAAGATATTTTGGAGCCTTCCATAGGAAACCAGTATAAACATTCATTTGAAGCTAGACAGCAAGGGAAGGAACAGGAAATTCTGACGCAGTCAATGTTGAGGAGTGATAGGCCAGTGAGTTCCCATATGACAGAACAACAGATGACACAGGATGAAATTGAAGAGAATGTCACAGGAAGATGCTATAGAACTTTCTATAGAATGCTCACAGGAAATGGAAAACATGGGATGTGCCCTCAGTATGGAAGAAAAGAAGTTAAAAGAAGAGTTGCTTGATTTAAAGGAGTACAACAGGTTTCTCTAATGTATTCCTCAACTTCATGGCCCTTTTCCTCCCTATTTACATTGTCCTCTGTAAAGCAACAACAATAAAGCATTTACAATTTTTATAATTCCCCTTACTTCTGTAACAGAAGCCTACCTTCTCATACTGTGATGGTTTCACTTACAAAATGATTCTCTCACGTTTGAATAAAGCTTGCTGGAGTCGCCCAATTACTGACATCATCGAGGCCAGGCAGTGCAGGTACTTTTTTTTTTTTAATCAGTTCCCTCCCCCAAAGTGACATCACCACAGCCGACATCTGATTCTAACTAAAATAATAAGACCCACCCATTCTGTGATGTCATGGCTCCCTTGTCCTTCCCCCAGCCTGAGTGCTCAAATACAAGTACAGGAGGTAAGGTACTTCTTTTTAGCATTGTGTTTCCAGTACGCTGTATTTCCCTGTTGGAACCTTGTGTGACTCTCTTTCTGCATCAGCTTCCCGCGTGGATTTATACTGGTGAGTATGACATTTTTTGTAGAAATACATTGTTTGACAGCAAAGTATCAGTATCTCTTTAATGTGGCATCTTCATTTCTCCTGGCTTTTCTGTCGCTGTGCTGCATAAGTTCACACGTGCATCCAAAAATGTTTAAACATTGCCTGTTTGGGTCCTGCTGACCAAACAACTGTTGTGGATACATGTATGCACTTGGTATTGAACTGTGGCACTTTAGTACTGTACTTTTTTATATTTATTTGCCTTTGCTGCAGCATTCCAGCTGTTCCGCGTGGTGCTGGTTGCCAGTGGCAATTATTACTATAACGTTGTCTTCTTTCCGAAGTTATTTTCTCTAACTTTCCTAAAGAGCAGTACCACTGACTACCTTAAAGATTTCCTGTTCAATATGGGCAGTGGTTGTGCCATCTTGTAATCTGTTCAGTGAGAAGGTGTAATGAAAAAACTTGCTGTCCGTTGTCTGATGCATTAGTCCCACTTCAATCTGCAAATTGGCACTGTTTTACTCCTTTAATGCCCTGTACTTTTTTTTATGTAAATTCCTTTCCTGTGGCGTTCCTTTGCCAGCTGTTCCATGTGGTCTTGGTTGCCAATATCAACTGTTTTTCTTTATGGCCCTGTGATGTCTGAAGTTTTGTGTGTGCATGACTGTGCGATTACGAACTTCCAAGCCATTATTTTACACTCGCTTAGCTGTTTACTTTTTTTTTCTTATTTTATACTCGCTAAACAGCTTAGCGAGTGTAAAGTAATGGCTTAATAGATCGTAACTGCACGCTCACACCGACAAACACTTGATTATGTTGCTGTGCTTCTCCCATCGGTTATTTGTCACCTACACATTTTTTTTATCTAAAATATGTCTATCTGCAGACATAAGGGTAGTGGGTTTGATTCTTGTGTTGTTTGGGCAGTGATTGCAAGTGTGTGGGGAGAGAATGAAGTGTGTGTGTGTATGAATGTAGGAGTGCCTGCATGTGTATATGACAGAGCGAACAGTAAGGGAATGCATGGAGAGTGTGTGTATGAATGTAAAAGTGCCTGCATGTGTGTGAGTGAGCGAACAGTAAAGAAATGCATGGAGAGTGTGTGTATGAATGTAAAAGTGCCTGTGTGTGTGTATGAGAGACCGATCAGTAAAGGAATGCATGGAGAGTCTGTGTATGACTTTTGAAGTGCCTGCATGTGTGTATGAAAGAGCGATCGGTAAAGGAATGCATGGAGTGTGTGTATGACTTTTGAAGTGCCTGCGTGTGTGTATGAGAGAGCGATCAGTAAAGTAAGAAACTCCTGTTCATAAAAAATAAAACGCACCATATTAACACTTTTTATGTGTGCATGTGTGTGCCTTCTGTGGAAGGTCGGGCACTGGGCTGGCAACTCGACACTGTAAAACTCCACTGCCAATCATGAGTGGACAGGTGATCCGCTGTGGCGACCCCTAACTGGGAAAAAGCCGAAAGAAGAAGAAGAATTAACACTTTTTATTTACATGTTGTTGTTTGTCTTTCGGCTTTTTCCGGTAAGGGGTCACCACAGTGGAACTCTGGTCCGCTAATGATTGGCAGTACATTTTTACGAAATGCCGAGGTGCGAGCTGGACGCCCAACCTTCAACAAAGGCATGGCCAGTTACGCACGCATGTCTTTCAAATGCTACCCAACCACGGGGAGGACATGCAGACTCCAGACAGAAGGCACTCCCAAGCCAAGCCAAGAATCGAACGGGAGAACCTCTTGCTGTGAGGTAACAATGCTACCACCGCACCACCGCGGCATACTAACACTTTTTAAATTACTGATCTTAAAACCCTTAGAAAGGCAGTTATCATTTAAAGAGCTACCCATACAAGGGATTGTAATTTACCATGCCTGGGAAACATCTTACTACTTTTGCGTTTCAGTATGGTGACATGTTGTATATTGCCTTAACTTTATTTAGATTTGGTGACCCTTCCTTCCTTGAACATATATTACCATAAAACTCGAGAAATTATGTATTAAATTTGCATTTCAGTTTAATGTCAAAATTATTTGCATATTTGTAAAACTTGGCTTATAGAATCATTGTTTCTGTGTTTTACCACAGGCTGCATCATCAAAGAAAATGTTAACATTCAGAATGCCTGGGATAAAATATATTATACATCTGAAAATTTCTGCAACCGATCTTACAACCCAAATTAAACTCCTGCATCTTCTAAGACCTTTGTGATTAAAAATGTATTTGTTATTCTGTTCTTAGGATTCACCTCCATTTGGTAGTAACCTGCCTTCACATCCATTTTGCTAAAAACAGTAGCACCATTCAACATAATGATAATGTCATCCAAAGTGCTTTCCCTCAGGATGGCTTTATTTACCATACATATATCAATGCTACAGTCATAGTGCAGGTGTGTTTTGGCATAGGCATGGTATGCAATGGCTAGTCATTCACTCCAACATCAAGAACGGACCAGCCATTGTCACAATAGCACAGGCATCGGGTATCCCACAGTTCTATTAATTTAGTTTTGAATGCTTCCAGATTGATTTGCTCCCTAGCTACTCCTGAGATTATACCAGCCTGCTGAATCCAGCTTTGAGAATGCATGTTTTCCTGTGGTTGTCTTGAAACATGGTCTGATAAGTATTAAGCCATCATTCTGACTGTCTCTCAGATAAGAGTTTGGTTAATATATAGTTTGGATTTTAGAGGTAAACAAAGTCCCATTTTAATCATTTCTATATCTTTGAACCAAGTAGAAAGGTTGTTCTTTCATTGATGGGTAGCTACTTGAAGCATTGGAGGAAATAGCAAAGGTGCATATTTGGTTCTGCAAGTAATTCAAATCTACAGATCTTTGTAAAAGTAACAGTACAAGTGTTATTTCTATTTGTGGTAGAGTGAAGAGCTATTAAAGGGAGCCCATGCTCAGTTTTTGGGATAAGTATGTTTATAGCTTTGGTTGTGCACATGCTGGAGGCGAGAAGGTATGAGAGCTTGTAGCATAAATTTAGTTATTTAAGGTTCCACTAATATTATCTGTATGGTTTGTTAATAAGAGAGTAGGGTCCAATGTGATCCTGGATATTTTTTGCTCTGTTACTACAGGCAGCATATTGCCTGATGTGTCAGTTATTGTCAGGTGCAGAGTTTTAGCAAGCTATTATGGGGTGCCAAAGAACATTACATTTGATTTTCTCTGACTAATAATCAGCATATTATCATGTGTGCACTGGCAGATCCTTGCAAAACTTATTCTGAGTTTTTGCATAGGGTGTTAGTGTTTTTACTTGATTTTAACAGCAGATGATAATCAGCATTCATTCCTATATTGAGCTGTGATTTCTTGTGCCACAGATGATGACTTGTAGCTTGCTCAGATATGGTAAGGGACACTCTCCAGTTATTTGCATGTGGGTAAATGCCTGGGTGTCATCCGGTTTGAAAAATATTGAAGAATACTTGCTGCTAATCAAGATTGAGACACATTTCCACCTTGTGTCCCATTCTCTTGTGCCTCATGTGCATGTGTGCAAGGCAATTTAGCCTTGCACTGACAGAGTACATTCTGTGACTTTAAACCAGGTCTGTGTAATGTCATAAATCTGATGTTTCTGTGTTCTCTACAGAGCTTGTGGGTTGTGCAGTTTCTTCTGAATTCCTTCTGATTGTATTTGCATTGCCATTATTTTTGTCACTGTCTTGATGTGAAATCTGCTTTCAATGTGTAATTGTTTTGCTTAGCATATGGTCATCAGTGATTGTGCTACAGCACTTGAAAGCAGTGGTAGCAGCACATCGGTGAGTATATGTGCTTTTTATGCATATGGCTGTGGGTTCTACTACCGCAACCTGTAGATGGATAGGAAATCGTTAAGTTGTACTCTAATGTTGGGTGCTGTAGTTGCGACTGTCTTAGTTTCTTTGGTTTGCCATCCATTCCCTATTGCAATGTTATTTTTTTACTGTAACCTAGGCAATGTATTCGTCAAAGGCAGTAGGCACACAATCTGTAGATGAAACACTAAATTGGACATTGCAATGGATAATTCAGATCTGCCTTATGCAAGATATGCAAGGCAGCAGTTAAGGGACTACACTACAAGGTCAGACCATTGAGATGGCACCATTTTGAGCTTTTACCCTGGGATGCCACTGGAAACGTTCATAGTGTGCCCAGTCAAACTAACCAGGTAAATAACCGGATAACAAAATATTTACTGCAACTTGCTAAGAAAGAGCAAACCTCTACTGGTAGCCAGTAAAGTGAATCAAACCAAACAGCCAGAGAATCATGGAAATTTGTTTATACAGGAAAAAATCTTAATTACATCTGGTAACAGGTCATGTTACATTTCAATATGTTCATTTTATTCAGTAGTAGTGTAGTAACACCGATGTTTGGAAACACAGAAATTTGGTATGCATACTTGCACATTCTGCACGGCAAATGATGCTTAGGTGGTGTATCACTTGCATACTTCTTTGTTGTATTTGCACTAGATACTGCTAGTGTGATGTGCGGGAATAGAAAGATTAAAACATTACCCTGGTATCAGAGGTGGCAGTGCAACATATTCATAGTGGCTTAACATGAGAGTAGCTCTAAGCAAGCACCATGTGAAACCTGAACAAGCACCTAGAATTATTCAGTGCAGCTTCCACACCTTAAGTCTGAAAATTAATTCACATACTCACATGAACAAGAGTAGCTGCATATTGATGGCTAAAGGTGTATGGGCATGTCGGGTGGTTACTACACTGCAAAACTGGTATGTAATGGTGGAGATATTTGGAAGGCATGAACAAACACACAAGTATATTAAAGCCATAGCACCAATTGAACTGGAGGCTGGCAAATAGATTTAGTAAGGGATTTTGTCCATGCACAAATATTTCAACAGTGATTCTTTGCAGTGACATCCATTATCTGATTCAAGGTAAGTTAACCTTGATGTCCTTTATTTTTAAAAAAAAATCAATAAAAAATGTACTTTGTTATAAGTGACTTCTGGACAGAAGAAAAATGAAGGGGAAAATATAGCAATGTGGTTTGTATGTACAAAGACAAATCCAGGGACACTGCAAATGTTTTTTTTTTTTTTTTTTTTTTGCAAACCAACCAGTGGAGTAAAAACATATGAAGCATGCATACCAACACACTTTGCACATGTAAATCTCAATTTTTAACAAGGTGGAAACATGAAGTGATACCTTAACACTTAAATTAATAAAGATCTAAACTGGTTAATAGTATAAATGTTTTATTCTTTAGCTCCTTGGTGCAAGACCTTACTGGATGTGATTGCAGTCAAGTAAGGCCATGGCTATAGTGCAGCAAAAAAATGCCCCCCCCCTAACAAAGGAAATGCTAGAGCAAAGATTAAATTACATGAGTCAAGTACCCTGCTGAGATCTTCCAATCAATAGAATTACCAGGTCAAATTACCCTCAGGACTTTGACAGCTAGAGAAGCTAAGTGTTATGGGGGAGGGGAGAAGTAAATGGACTAGAATTCATTGTCTCACAAATTAGTGCCATTTAAACTAAATTAGAAAAAAGGCAGCAGTAAACAGCACTTTGAGTGTGTTCTGTGGCATTTGAACTGTTTCTGTTTTAAGTAGTCATCCAGCAGCAGGTAATGTTACTTACACTGTTCTGTTTTACTCACTACTTTGTACGCATGCAACATCTATGAAATGACAGGATCTTTAGGCAAACGGAGGCCTGCATGATGTAACATTTTTGAGCCAAACAATGATTTCTGGGATACTGGATGGCAACCTGATTTATCCAAACCACGTCAATATGCCAGCCTCCAGGTGGTCAGAGTCTGGAATTACATATAAAAATATTTACAATCCTGTAAATAATCCCAGAGTGCTGTTAAAGTGTAGGAATCATCATGCCATGATGTTTTAAACATGTTTTTTGAGTCTGTGGGTGCGGTACCCCTTTAATAGACAAAGAGATATAGCAAGATCAATGAAAGAAATAGACTGCAGAAGGTTAATAAAACCCTAAAACTCAGAAGCTTGATAAAACAAATGAACACAGTAATTACCACTGTCCCTAGAGACCCATGCAATATAACAGACGTAAACAGAATATATTACTGTTTTGCTAAATTAATAACTGATAAAGTTCTACCACAGAAACATAGGGTAGCGAGGGAAAAGAGGGGGCAAAAGCGAATACCATCATGGAAATACCGAACAGAGAAAACTATAAAGCAGTTAAGTATCATTGTTAGAAGATTAAAGAAGAGGGAACAGATCAACAAAAATATTAAGAAAGATAGATGTGATAAAAGCAATGCGCAGTATTAGAAGAGACCAGGATCTATTATGCACTATTGGAGATAACAAACTTAAAATTTCAAAACAGGCAGAAAGACTTAGAAGATAAGAAGATAAATATAAGGGGAAAGCACAAAATAACAATTTACTGATGACCCAAAAAGGTTTTATAGAGAAATGGGAAATAAGGTAAAAGGAATTGATAGACCGCCAAAAAAAAGAGGAAGTAGATACATTTTGGAGAAGTATCTATGAAGATCCTGTGGAACATAACAAAGATGCTAAATGGATAGAAGAAGTAAAGGAAATAATAAGACGTTTAAAGGTACAGGATATGAAATGGGATGAAGTAACAACCAGAGAGATTGAATTAAAGTTGAGAAAAGCCTCTAACTGGAAAACCCCAGGCTCAGATGCAGTACCTAACTTTTGGCAAAGTATTAACTTCTTTGCATGATGATTTAGCCATGAGTAAGAACTATTTATATATGCACCCCGAACACACACCACACTGGTTGACAACAGGAAAAACAATGCTCATACTTAAGAGTGAACCTGCAAGCTACCCTAAAAATTATACACCAATAACTTGTCTTCCCACGATGTACAAAATATACACAGGAACTGACCCCGACAGAGTTTATAGTCATTTAGAAGAAAACTCAGTTATGGCAGTAGAACAAAAGGGCAATAAAAGAAAGTCATATGGAACACAGGACCTCTTGTTGTTAAAGTTATAGTGGAGAATTGTAAGAAGGGGAAGAACCTAAGTATGGATTGGCTACAAAAAAGCATTTGATAGTATCCCGCACTCATGGATAAAAGAGTGCTTAAAAATGTATAAGATACACCCTACACTGATTGATTACATTGCGGTAACCATGAAACAGTGGCAGACCACTTTGCAATTAAGCCATGATAAAGGACAGATTATTATCCCAGGGATAAAAATTCAAAGGGGAATGTTTCAGGGTGACTCTCTGTCATCTTTGCTATTCTACCTTGCCATTAACCCATTAAGCTGTTTACTTAACAGCTTAGGCCATGGTTATAATTTGGCTTCTAGAAAACAACAAAGTCTAATGACTTCTCATCTTCTCTTTGTCGATGATTTAAATTGTATAGCTCATCAGATGAGGAACTGAAAGCACAGCTGCAGGTTGTCAAAACTTTTTCAGATGATATTGGAATGTCATTTGGTCTTGAATGTGCAAAAGCAACCTTTAAAAAAGGAAATTTGCAGCACCAGGAAAACATCAGTTTGGGACAAGAATGTGATATAAAAGAACTTGAGCAAGAGGGGTGTGTATAAATACTTGGGAATTGATGAAGGATCAGCAATAAAACATGAACAAATGTGAATAAAGCTTAGTAAGGAGTACTTTTGAAGACTTAAATTAATCCTGAAAACAGCATTGACACCTAGGAACAAGATCCAAGCTATAAATCAATTTGCTCTTCTTGTCCTAACTTATAGTTTTGGAGTGATTGACTGGCCCCAAAAAGTGTTGGACAGATTGGATATTAAAACAAGAAGGATGCTTCATGCTTACCAAATGATTTATAAAAATCAGTTTATACCAAGATTATATATTCCCCGTTGTGAAGGAGGTATGGGTCTCCTTGAAATTGATTACATGTATAGATCTGCAATCGTGGGACTCCACACATATCTACTGACCTCACAAGATCCAAATGTGGTGAAAGTTTTGAAACATGAGGAGACTAAATCTAAGATGACATCTGTGCTTAATTTAGCAGAAGCATATCGATGTCAAGCAGGAATGGAAATCAAACCAGAAGTGGATAAAAAACAGACAGCAACTGAATGTGCTAAAAAACAAAAGAAAGAATATAAGGTGAAGGACCAGGTGAGAAGGCAAGAAATGTGGAAAAAACATAAATATAGTGGCGAGTATAGAAAACATCTGGAACAGCCTCATGTTGATTAAGAACAAATGCAGGAATGGTTAAGGAGAGGTGAATTTACATCAGGAAATGAAAGGTTAATATTGGCAGCCCAAGATAGTGGGCTACGTACATGATGGTTTACTGAGTCCATTGAACATGTGGGAGAAACAGACACATGTAGGTTTTGTGGAACTGAATTGGAAATGGTCACACACCTTATTGATGGTTACGACTCTCTAATGGCAGAGGGACTGTATACTGAAAGGCATAATAATGTGGTGAGATTGTTACACTGGAGATTGTGCAAAGTCTATGGTATTAAAGTGGCTGAAAAACACTGGAAACATGAGCCACAGGGAATCATAGAAAATGAAGTTTACATCACATGGGATCACCCAGTACCAACAGTTCAAAAGATAGATGCTAGAAAACCAGATATAGTGGTTCAAGAAAAGAAGACAAAAGTAGCATTGATCATTGAAATTGCCACACCTAGTGATTACAGTGTCTTGCGTACAGAGAGACACAAAGTCATAAAATACCTTGATTTGCAGGCAGAAATGAGAGCCATGTGGAGGAAAGATACCCAGACAGTTCCAATAGTAGTACGAGCAACTGGTCTTATAAAAATGAATTTACACTCGTATTTAGATATGTTACCAATTCATGTAACACTGTACGAATTGCAGAAGGATTCGTTACTGGGCACATTGCTGGTGCTGCGAAGAGCACTTTTGGCTAACATCAAAGAGTGAAACAATACTAATTTCATGACCTTTAATCGTACTTTGACTTGGGAAGGGCTCCATTCTCGTCATGGTATTAGAAACCCAAAAGACTTGGAGAAATTAAAAACGACAGAAGCTTCTGTTCCCATCCTTCCAACCCTGAATAAAGAGTATATCAGAAAATGAATGAATTAGTAAAGTTTTACATAAGTAAACTTAATGAATTTGACTGCATTCCAGTTCCTCAAGTGCCTCTGTCTGCATCACTGCTGCCTTCTTTTCTTGCTTGCTGCCCGTGATCATTTTTTCATCTTGGCCTTACATGTAGTCATAGCTCTCAACCTTCCATCTCCTAGATGAGGAGCACTACCTCTCTTAATGGGGAACAAATGGGGAAAATGTGGAACACTTACTAACTACCTCATAACAACTTCAGCTAGGAAGCTCACAGAATGGTTAAAATGTGGTAGTTTTGCTTATAGAATGATTCTTTTAATGAGTTCATATGGTTTAGTTCTGAATGTGTGTCAGACCCTTTTAATGTGGAAATTCAAGGAAGATGAACTTTTTAAGACCTCCGTGTAATGAGGTACAGTTGAGAGGTATGTATATATTGCCTCTGTTTCTGTGTTTTTACTGGTTCTTGCATTCTTAGTATAGATATTTTAGGCCTTGCCTTCAGCCTCCCAGTTTGTATAACTGCCAGTCATTCTTCCACTACTCATTTATTTATATATTTATTGCATTTTCTTCCCGGGATGGTCTGACTGGGCAGGAAACCTACGCTTTTCAGAAGAGGCCTGGAGAAACAAGTTCCAAAAATAAGCAATAAAATACACATGTATGATTGTGGCAACTGAATATATAGAAAAACAAAAAGGTTATTGCATGCTAAATACAAAAAAATATTAGATATGAGAAAAATGTATGCGTACAGTACCAATGGAAATTCTGATCAAAACAGAGCAAAGGTTGACTGAAGAGAGAAAGACATGCTATGAAGCAGAGAAGAGGATAGAGAGACTGGTGGAAGAGGATAGAGAGACTGGTGGAAGAGGAGAAATTGGAAGTGTTTTTGTAGTGAATATTCACAGGGGTTATTAGGGGAAAAGGTAGAAAAATCGCGAGGAGTAAATAGGATGAGATAGTGATTTAAGTGTTGAGGTGGGGGGATTGTAGTTATGGGTGTCAGCTAATAGTTAGGTCTGATTAGTTTACCAGAAGAGGTACAAGAGAACAGCTATGCATCTCTTAATCATATATTCTGATGTAGTTTAAAAGTGTTAGAGTTTTCTATTTGTTTGAGTTGGTGGGTAACGTGATCCATATCTCAGAGATTTATAAGGAGTACAAGTAGTCACCTCCAATGTTGCTTGATTTAATGACTGTCAGTAACATTTTATCAGCAGAACACAGTAGTCTGCCTGGAGTGCAGACTTAGGTTCATAGGTAGGTACTAGGCTATCTGCCAAAAGGCATTTATAAGCCTAGCCAGAATGTGTTGGCTTTCGCCGCCCCCCTTAGATTAGTTCCCTGTGCCTCTGTCCAGCAGAGCCACTGAAGTAATTCCTGGGGTAAACTTTCTGTTTCCCATCCACTCGGAGAATATTTTTAGGCAGAGCAGTTTAAGTATGAGGTTGTATGGTAATTAGTTGTATGTAGGTTAGGTAGTGCTTAAGTTCTAGCCACTGGATTAGCTTAAAGGCATGGTAGTGATGTGACCTGTAGTGGAAGTTAGTGGCATATTTGACTACTTTATTGTAGCATCAGTCTAATACAGAGAGTTGAGTAGATTTAAGTTGACCAGTATAGAAGCTGCTTACAGGATTGGAACAAGGAATGATGAGGCAAATATTTTTCTTGACATTATTTGTAAGGTAAGGTTTGACCAGAAGGCCCCCAGCTTTTGGTGATCTCTTCTTACAACATGCCAAATGTGGTGGCCGAATGTCAGGTTGTCATGAATGATGACACCCAGAAGCTCGGTGTGGCTGACTAGTTCTATTAGTGTTATTGGAGGAAGTTATTGAAAAATGATTTTTGTGGTCTGATAGGTGTTTAGGGGTAAATTAGATCAGCTTTGTTTTTTTCTGTGGGTGTCAAGAGCAACTGAAAGTCAGCCAACCAAGACTCAGTGTTGTGAAAAGATTTTTAGTTTATCCAGGCTATTTTTGTGGAACAGATGAGTGTTGAGTCTTCTGCATATTGGATGATGGTGGCTTGTTTAGTTGCTAAATGTAGGTTGTCTCTGAATATACTGAAAGTAAAGGACCTAGAATGAGCCTTGAGGGACTCCAAACAGTGATGGGAAGGAAAGGAGAGATGTTGTTTTTCCCTTTTACTGCCTGCACTCTTTTGAGAGGTAGCTGTTATACCAGGAAAGAGAAGATCCATGAAATCCTAGAGAGGACAGTCTGTGTAGTAGCTTTTGATGTGATACAGTGTCAGAAGCTTTTGACAAGTCAAGGAAAAGTGCTGACATTAGGATACCATTGTTTCTGTTCTGGTTGACAGTGGTTATGAAACTGACAAGGACTGTAGAGGTGCTATGACAGGGTCAGAAAGCATGCTGTGCAGGGGATAGGAATGAGTTGATGGCAACAAATGTGAGAACTTGGCTAAGATAGGGGCAGAAACCATGCTAGATAAGAGTGAGTTGATGGTAAAGGTGAGAATTTGTGACTGGACACACACCTGCTAACTTTTGATAGTGGCAATAATATGGTTGACTGACCTCCTTTCTGTAAGGGTATTATGTAGTATTTTTCCCAAAGAGTTGGGGCTATAACTTTCCTGAATGGAGGGATTAATTAGAATTGAGACTGGGTATGCTACAGCAATGGCTGAAGTTTTAACATGTTCTGCTGATAAGTTATCGGCGCAAGAGTAGTGGGTTTCAAAGTTAGGAGTAGTTTCCTATCTGTGGAAATGGGAATGAGTTGTAGAGAGAATGTTTAAGAGTGTAGTTTGTGATATGGGAGAGGTGCACTATTAGCACAGGATGAAGAATTAATAATAGAGACAACAGTTTGAATAAAATGGATGCTGAGCTGACTATGCTGTCTCTTGTGATTAGCAGCAGTGGGGGAAGGTGGATAATTACACTGGGTTTTAATAGTTGCTTGATGGCAGGCCAGAATGCTTTGGGGGTTTTATGATGTGCTGTCTTAGAGAGCTAGCATGGCAGTTGAAGCTAAATGCCTCTGAACAGCCAGGGTTAAATGAACACATCAGGATGTCTGCAGTGCTCAAATTCAGAGCAGCCCAGCTTTAAGTCATTTTGTCATAATCCACCTATATTTACCAAACATTTTATACAAATTTTTTTTTTCTGATTTTAAGATTTTAAAGTATGTTTTAAACATTTTTTTCAATTTTATTCTCTATTTTGTATTTTGATATACACTGATCTTGTTAATTCAAGCAATGAACTTTAAGTCATATGATCATTTGAATATTATATAAGTGACTTTAGTTTTTTCATTTAATGGTCCTGAAGAAGTCCCAACATCAGGGATGAAAATGCTCACCTTTTAGAATTATTCAGTATTTTTTTCAGTACAGTGTGATGTTTTTAACTTGGACCAATTAAACGTTTTCTGCTTATTATTTTGGCTTCATGGGGGTGGCCGCGGTGGTGCATTGCCACCTCACAGCAAGAAGTTCTCCTGTTTGAATTTCGGCTGGGGTGCCTTCTGTGCTCATCCTTGCGGTTGTGTAGGTTTCCTCAGGGTGCTCCGGTTTCCTCCCACATCCCAAAGACATGCTGTAGGTGGATTGGACACTCTAAATTAGCCCTAGGTGTGAGTGTATGCGTGTATGTGCCTTCTGTGGAAGGTTGGGTGCCAGGCTGGCAACTCGACACAGTAAAACTCCACTGGCAATCGTTCTGTGGACTGTTGTTCTGCTGTGGTGACCCCTAACTGGGAAAAGCTGAAAGAAGAAGAAGAAATTTGTCTTCCTGGTGGTCTGTTTTTATATTTATTGCCAGTGAGATAACTGTTGCTTTGAGAATACTACATTGGTGATCTGAAACATTTGACACTATGTGAACCTTTTTTGGTTTCTTGAGTGGTACTTGGCTGCCTGGTCACACCCTGTTTTACTTTTCCTTAGTCTTGTATGATATATTTTTTGCTGGGTTTCATTTTGTTTTTTTGTGATATTTCTAAGATGGCTGATATTGTTGTAGGAGCAGTTTCATTTACATTTCATGCTTCCCATGCCCTGCCTCACATTTCATAAGTTTTTAGTTGAGTTTGAAAGCCAAGGGACAGAATTTGATTTGACCCTTTTTATTCTCATTGGTGCATGTTCATTTGATATGTTAAGAAAAGCTGAGCTGAATGATGCCACAGTGTCATCAAGCTGAAGTGTGTGTAATACTCCCCAATTTATAGAAGAGAGATTTGATATGAATTAAGTATTTATTGAAGGAAGGCAGATTATGAGTATAGCTGTAGCAATGTTGTTTTTGGGTTGGTCTATAATCTCTTATTGTTAAAATTATCATGTGGCCATTTGGGGTGTAAAATCTGCACAAATTAAGAGACAATGAAGGTGAAACAAGTCAGTTGCAACAAATAAAACCATCAGTGCTAAGTAAACACATACAAAAGCCCAGAATGATTGAATTGTATTGAAAAGTTGAACAAAATGTTTTTGCAAGAAGTCCATACCATATTTAGTTCTCCCTTAAAAACTCTCTTACCTAGGACTCAATAACTTTGTACTATCCTGGTTACAGCAGTCAGT
Source organism: Protopterus annectens (assembly GCF_019279795.1). Taxonomy (NCBI): domain Eukaryota; kingdom Metazoa; phylum Chordata; order Ceratodontiformes; family Protopteridae; genus Protopterus; species Protopterus annectens. Next base: position 1,235,314,448 of record NC_056727.1, on the reverse strand, counting down.
ATAATAGATCACAAGCAGTTAAATGGAAAAATGAACCCTCCTTATTTCTTCCCACAACTATCAGCCCACCCCAAGGATCCATACTTGGCCCCATACTCATTGTTAACATTTTCATCAGACTTCTGTTCAATAACCAAGACTGCCTTCACTGTACAATATGCTGATGACTCCACTCTAGTATGCTCTGCCCCAAATCCTGAAAGTCTGGAAAAAAAAAACAAGACTCCCTTATTTCAATACACATATTTCTGACAAAGAGCACAGCTATTTTTCACCCCCCCCCAAAAAGAAATTCAGACTAATTATTTTCACCCTCAGTCAACTAAATATTCAAAAATGGCTTTCCTTATTAATTCCTCAAGCAATACTTCTTGTCCCACATACCAAATTGCTAGGTCTGTACATAAACACATATTTGAAATTTGATTATGACACACAACGCATAGTTAAAAACAACACATCAAAAACTAGGATCCTTCTACAGAGCTAGACCTTTTCTGACCAACACAGCAAGAAAACATATTGCTTCCTCTCTCCTTTTGCTTGTACCTCTTTACTCTGCACCCATTTTTACCAACATAAAACTACCCAGCTGGAACACTGCTCCAAGGTAGCTAAATTTGCTGCAAACTTCCCTTTCAGGACTCACCATTGCTTGGCCCTCAAAGAGCTCTGCACTGGTTAGAATTCCCCATTATCTAACATACTCTCTACTCCTCATAATTCATAACCTCATCCATAAACTAAATAAAGTCCCATCCTTTACCAAGATCATTCAGTTATACACCCCAAGCAGATCATGGCATTCCATTGACAAACTCCTACTACTAATCACTAAATCTAACAACTCTGCTGATGACTGTCTTCTCTGCTTGTGTTTCCAGAATTTGGAATGCCATTTCTTTGTCTTTAAAGCAAGATTATTCCCAAATTTCTTTCAAGGCAAATATAAAGTACCATCTTATAAACCAAAGGCTCTGCCTGTGCTATCCCCTTGGATAGTCCCCTTGGGTAGAACAGTAAACATATACTTTTTGTGACTTTCATTAATGTCTTTCACTATTCTCTTCTTTCAAACCTTGCCTCCTATATACTTATCATCTTACTCCATACCCTTCTTTACCAATCTGCCTCCCTCCTTAATGTCCAGTTCCCCTTTATCCTTCCTTTGAACCTTCTCTCTTACACATTACTGATCTCTGATCACATTATCTATTTTTAGTCATCTGTCACCTACACTGCATATATTTTCAGTATTTCTCCTCTTCTCTTTGTTTGGACTATGCACTTTAAACAACCTGGAAGCAATAAGGGATATTTACCTGGACAGTAAAGGAGAGAAAGAATACGGGCTGCATTTCAGAGTCTGTGACCTCAGATGTTTCTAGTTTGTCTTTGTGTCACTTGCAGCTAGTGGACAGTTATAGAATATCTTTGATAGATTACATTAATTTCCAGTTGGTGGTAAGAATATGATTGTTTAGCTGTAGTTAGCATTATTTCTTGTGTATTTAAAACATTGCATTTTACTACTTTCTTCACAGGCATATACCTGCTTTTGTATTTGTTTTTTTAACCTTATTGTCTAATTTGTACTAAGTAAAGTATTTTTTTGCTGTACAATTGCAAAAGCTTGTTGTCTGGTGGTTATTTTTAGTACACAAGAGTATTGATGAAACATTAACTGTTGGTATCCACCTTTTGAAGAGTGATTGCTTTAGCCATAGCTGCCAAACAACTGTATCATGGTTGGCTTATTTTAACAGTGGAGAGTAGTTGTGTGCTTGGTGTGCTACACTGGTGTAGCTGTTGGCAACATTACTGTAAAGACAGGAAGGTGGTGCTGGCACTAGAAATCTGTCATTGACTCCCCCTAGGAAACAGTGTGTGTGTGTGTGTGTGTGTGTGTGTGTGTGTGTGTGTGTGTGTGTGTGTGTGTGTGTGTGTGTGTGTGCACACTTACATGTATGTGTATATTTGTATATGTACACAAAATAATTTTGCCCAAGTCTTGAGACTGCACTGGGCAACATTTCACTAACAGTAAGGAGTGTGAAATCCCAGGAAGCCATTGATTATAATTCTGCTGTGCAGCTGCACAGTGCAAGAGGCAGGTCATAACCCAGGGCAGCAGTCACATTTGCTGTAGACTTTTAAGATCAATCACACATTCACATATTAATTGTTGATTAGAAGTTTGAGACTATACTTCTTAACCACCACATATTGGTGGTATTGTGTGATAGAATATGTCTGTGCCATCACCTATTAATTCATACTAAAAGTATGGAATTGAAATTTCATTTTGTCACGTGTTATTTTATGGTTAGTGTTACAGACTGACAGACCATAGCCTCTGACCCTCACATATACATTTGTTTGCCATGGTGTGGATATATTGTAAACTAGACTGCAAAACATTTTTTTTAAAACAAATAAGTATACACACCCTTGCAGGCACAGAGTAAATACATGTGTATCGGTATACATTGCACAGCAGTTATTCTATTTAGTTAGAACAGTTAGGAAATGGGAAAAATGAGCTCTGAATATTATGCCAGGTTGTCAGTGTCACAAGATAAAGAGTGTAAATCTAAAAAAATCTCACATAGTGATCCAAACAAGGATAAGCCGACAGTCAGTCAAAGTTCAATCTGCTAGACCTTTAGTTAACTTGACAGAAGCTATTGGTATACAACATGCAGCAGAAAAGTCCCCCAATATGTTCCCATTTGAACTCAAAATGCAGACTGAACTAATCAACTAGGGCTGGAGATTACAGGAGCTTTATTTCTAACCAGGTAAGCTCACTGGACAGAATTGTCCCTTTTCAGGGGTGACCCAGGAGCACTGTCTAGTTATGTGACTTGCTCAACATCACACAACAGGCAAATGGAGATGGATGAAGTCAAACTACATGAAGCAGTTCATAGCTTTAATCATCTGTGCTAACAGCCTGACCTAACTGTAAGCTGAGAAAATGAAACAACTTGATGTGCAGAGGGAGTGGAGTTAAATGAAACAAGAGCAAAGAAAGGCTGAAGATGAAGAGGAGAATACAAAAAATCATTAGCAAGAAGCTGTAGAGAGAGAGAGAAGGAGTAACTATGTGAAATAAAGAATCGTTTACCTTTAATCTAATGAAGGTGAAAAGTAGGAATGAAAACTCATCCCTGAGTATTAAACTGTTCCTCAGTATAAAGAGGGGGAATGACCTTGATAGTTTTATTGGACATTTGAACATGTGCATAATCAGCACCAAATTGTCTGGGTGAAATAGTTAAGGTTTTTAACTCTTCTGTTCATAGATAAGGCAATACATGCTTTGTTAAAAATATCTGACTCTGATTGCTTGGGCTAAAGAAAAGTAAGAATATGCTTTTAATGGTTTAAGGTCAGACCTGAAGCTTACAGAAAAAAAGTTTAAAAAACATAGGAGAAAAACAGAAGTGTCAGGAATTTCACAGCATAAATAAGCACTTACATTAATAGGTGGGTGAGTGGATTTCAGGTCACTGCTACTGAAATGTAACAAGAACTTATGACAAAAGAAGCAAGCACTCAGTACTTTGCTGTGGATATGAGAATGTGATTGACAGACTGAGAATGTACCTCAACTAAAGAGATTGCTAAAAAAGATGATCTTTATTTAGCAAGCAGGGCACAACTGCAGATTAGGGGATTACCTAGCAATGCAATCCATGGGGAAGTCTAAACCACCGTAGCAAGTTATACAGGCAAAGGCAGGTATGCATGCTTCCTGTACATGCCAGCATCTTGGGGTAAGAATATTTCTAATGTAGCCAAGTGAAGCATATGTAGTCCAAAAGTCCACAGCAGTGCAGTAGGAAACAGAAGCCATGTGAAGGAGCTAACGGCGATAACACCACCAAAGTGGTGGACTGTCATGAAAATACAGCTCCTCAAAATTATTATAAGAACCTATATGGTATCCTGCAGGACAATAAAGAAACTACTGCTTACAGGGGTACTACATCAGGCATGGCTATTATTAATCCTGCAGCTGTTTGAAAGGAGCTTGTCTGGGCAGTCCACTCCAACACTGACTGTGGGAGGTACACCGACTTTAGTATCACTGGGAAGGGTTCACTTGAGCAGTGAAGGGAGAGGGAGATGAGTAAGTGGTAGTGCTTGATGATACCCTGGCAGATGTCCTTATAGGAAATAACTTTGATGACATGATACTTTGTGGACCTGTAATTTCATGCTTCCAGACAGCAGAAGAATGTAAAGCAGACAGCAGTTGGAGACCCAGTTAGTGAATACATCTCCAAGAGAGGATAATGATGTGGTACTTCAGGAAAAGTGCTAGATAGTTACTTCAAGTTTGAGTTTAAACTACAGCTGTTAAAAGATATGATACTGGACTTCCTTGGAAAGGGCTACTAATGTGAAGAGATGGTTAGAGGCAGTAAACTTAAACCTGAGAGACAGTTATCTGAAGATGCTAGACTTTCCTTGGAAGGAGAACTTGTGAGGATCATGAGGGGAGAGTTGTGACAGACACTTCTCTCAGATCCCAGAGTAGCCAAGGAGGATGCTGACTCCTAAGGAAAGGGGGGGTATGAATATCAGGATAAATGATTATTATACAGGGAATGGACTCCTGAAGCTGGGTTACAGGGAGAAGTGATACAGCAATTGGTAGTCCCAGTAACTTTCTATTTGGTGCTTCATGCTATAGCTCATAATATCCCCTTTTTGGGCCATTTAGGCATGCATTATGGAAAAGAAAGAATTAAGCAAGATTTTTATTGGCCAGATATTGGAATATATGTGAGATGATACTTTAAGAGGAGTGAGCAGCGCCAAAAAGTTGGCAAGATAGCCTGGATCTGTAGTACAGCAGGATGAAGCCCTGAAAACCTATCTCACCCAAGATTAATTAATGGCTTAGATGCTGGAGGAGCTGGGCAAAGAGAGTTGGAGTGAGTGGCTGATGGCTCTCACCCAGAGAAGAGGAAGGTAGTCTGGCTGACTATAATGCCTAGAGAAGAGAGGTGCCTAGCAGGGATCGTAAAGGTTGGGGATATGTATGTGTGGCTCTGTCCAAGTGTGTTCATTTGGTTTAAAACTGTTTATTATTTCTTTATTTTATTTTACATTTGATTACCAGGTGATGTCCGACGGGGCCAGTAGCCCATTTTCAGTGAAGACCTAGGGAGAAAAGTTCCAGAAACTTAAGATAGTAAGACAGTCTAAATAACAGCAAATTAAAAGTAAAATACATGTTACAAGCTAAAAATGAAACACAGAACAATGGGGTTACTTCAAAAATATAGTTATAGCAAGATGTATTATATAAAAGCCTCAAAAAACAAAAACGAACTGGACCGTACAAAAAATCAGAGAAACCATATAAACAGTCTAAAAGCAAAATATATATACGATGAACACACTACTTAAAAGAACTTTAATAAACAATAAACAATAAAGTAACTGGTAAGCACTTTAATCCCACTTATGGAACTTCATCAGACCACATTACATCCATACTAAAAACCATTAAATATACTGTCCTAAAATCACTTGACCTTACGTAAGGTCACATGATTTTTTATAAAAATCAATGCTTTAACTCTTTCTTTTTCAAAACCACTTTACAGTTTTCCCTTTCATTGCTTATGGATATCAGTTGGGTATGACAATCCTGTGTTTCCAAAAGTCAAATATTCCTGTTATGCTGTGCTGATGATGCCATAAGAAGGCAGAAACATGCATGTCCACAGCTAGAGGGTTTGGCTTTATTGGCCTGAAATTTTCCATAAATAGACTTGAAAGTAAAAGTAAAAAAAAAGTCATGGACATTCAGAATTGCCATTTAGCTGAAATACCTGATATCCTTAAAGGATATTTTGCATATATCCCATGTTGCCTCTAATACAAAAGGTTTAAGGTATCACACAGTTGAAAGTCTAGCTTTGCTAGATTTTCCTTTTTATGTTTCATTCATACCAAGGAAACTACATGCATTCAACCTTATCTGCCAACAGTATTCCTTCCGATCTAACTCACAACCTTATGTAAGGTCATATGATTTTAGGAGAGTCTATTTCATGTTTTTTTTTTACAATGGATGTAACTTGGTCTGATGAAGTTCCATAAGTGGTATGAAAACCCTTATAGGTTACTTTATTGTTTATTGTTTATTAAAGTTGTTTTTAAGTAGTGTGTTTATTGCAAAACTCAGTTACATCAAAATATAGTACAGTGAGTTACATGCAGAATAGTTGCACAAAAGAAATGTCTTTACATATTCACTTGCTCCCATGAACAAAGCATGAATTTTTTTTTTTTGAAGTTAGTAGAAAATAAATTGAAGGGTAGAGAAATAGCCTGGCATAGTGCAGGAGCCATAACCAGTGCTTAATAAAGTGTTCTTTTAGTTTTAGCTTGAATGTATGGCTGTCAGTGTTGTTTAGGATGTGCTGGGGTAATAGATTCCTAGTTCTGGATATTTTATTAGAGTACAGGGAATCACCGTAGCTATTCTGGGATTTGCTAACCTTTAAAAGCAGTTTATCGGATGATCGAAGAGATCTAGTATTTTAATTTAATTTGAGCTATTTTTTTATAGCTGGGTAATTGTTGGGTTTATGTATGATACTGTGGGCTATTGATTCAGGAGTAATAGATTGGGTAGCTCAATCCAGTGGAGTTGTTTAAGTGCCAAGCAATGGTGAGATCTATGTGGTAGGTTTGCAGCAAATTTTGCTGTTTTATTATAGCAAGTCTCTGGATTGTTTAGATCGGTCTTGTGTAGGTTGGTAAAGATTTGTGAAGAGGGTGGATAGTAAGTGGGATCTGGCTGCAGCCAGACTGGAGTTGGTTAGATAGGGTTTGACTCTATATAGTGAGTCAAGTTTAATATGGACTTTTTTGATTGTTAGGGCAATATGTTTGTCGAATTTATGACAGTTGTCTATTGTAACTCCTAAGAATTTAGTTTGACTGACACAATTTTCGTGCAGTTGGAGGAGAAGATGGTGAGTGAGGGATAGTTGTTTTTGGATTTATTATTGGAAATGAACATAAGCTTAGTTTTCTTTGGGTTAAATATGAGTTGGCTTTTGGAGAGGTAGTTTTCTATGTCTTGGAGTGATTTTTGTGTTTTTTCTTGTATTTCAAGAAATGTGGAAACAGAGTAGATAAGAGAGGTATCATCAGCATATTGGATGATGGAGGCTAATTGGGTTGCAGTGCTTAGGTTATTGGTGAATATAATGAAAAGGAGGGGTCAAAGGATGGAGCCTTGGGGAACTCTGACAGAGATATAGGAAGAAGGAGGAAGAGGTTATTTTCTCATTTGGTGGATTGCTGTCTGTTAGTAAGGTAGCTGTGAAACCAGGTTAAGGAAGGTAGACTAAGATTATATGTTGCTAGCTTATTGAGAAGTATTTGGTGAGAAACCGTATCAAAGGCTTTAGACATATCGAGGAAAGTGGAGGAAACGAGTGGCCCATAGTTTTTGAGGAGGTTAACAGAGTTGGTGAAACTTATTAGTGCGGTATTTGTACTATATAACAAAGCAAACCACAGCAAGGATGAACCAGCAAACTTTAGTATACCACTGCTTAATCCATGTTAAGCAAGTTCTTCCCCCAATACAAGGGACTTCATCAGAACAAATTCATATAAATAAACCCAGCCATATATAGTTCCATAATTGATTAATTAAAACTCCTATTAGTCACTAATTATTTAATAAATTGCACTAAAATAATTAAATCAAATAGTTAACCATTGCATTCATGCATAGAACAATGTTCTTAAAAAAACCACAACCCAGTGAATAATTTATATTCACATAATTATACTCTAACTTTAAAACCTCTTATTTATTCTTAAAATTATTTTATTATTAGTACTGATGGATATAATATCTGTTACTGAAATGACATTAAAATATTTATGTTGTTCTTCTTCTTTCAGCTTTTCCCGGTTACTAAAGGGAATTTTAAGTGCAAGAGGTGTATATTTTGTCTGGTTCACATTTTTAAGTTTTTGATTGTACAGCATTTAGAATATCCACAAGGGAAATGTATGGACATACACTTAGATGTTTGTGAATTGAGATGGCAGTTGCAATGTAACGCAACAGAATATCCAGGAATTAATGAAGCCATTAGCATTTCCTGCATTTTAAAATTAAAAACATTTTAGGATAGTTATAAATATTTTAATGTAATTTCAGTAACAGATACCATATCCATCAGTACTAACAATAAAATAATTTTAAGAATAAATAAGAGGTTTTAAAGTTAGAGTATAATTATGTGAATATAAATTATTCAGTGGGTTGTAGTTTTTTAAGAACATTGTTATATGCATGAATTTAATGATTATTTGATTTAATTATTTTAGTGCAATTTATGAAATAATTAGCGACTAATAGGAATTTTAATTAATCAATTATGGAACTATATATGGCTGGGTTGAATTGTATGAATTTGTTCTGATGAAGTCCCTTGTATTGGGGGAAGAAAGCACTTAACGTGGATTAAACAGTGGTATACTAAAGTTTGCTGGTTCATCCTTGCTGTGGTTTGCTTTGTTATACAGTTTTTGGACTTTTTGCATTCGGTATTTGTACTATGTTTCAGTTGAAAACCGCGCTGAGAGTTGGATAGGAGGTTATTGCTAAGGAGGTATTGTAGGAATTGTTGAGGAATGCATTTTTCTAGGATTTTGGCTAGGGGAGAGAGAATAACAGTGAGTTGGTAGTTTGAGAAGTCTGTAGGGGGGCCACCTTTATGTAGGGGGAGGATATGTGATATTTTCCAGAGGATAGGTATGTATTGTTCTGAGATAGAGTGGTTGACTAGTATTGATACAGGATGACAGATGGAAGAAGCAACTAGTTTTAGGAAATAATTTGGGAACTGATCTGCAGCAGGAGAGGAGGGCTTTAATTTGGTTAGGAGCCTTTTAATGTAGGTAGTTAATGGTAAGTGAGTTAGAACTAGATTTTATAGAGCTGGGAACTGTTAGGGATGAGTTATTATTGTTTATGGTGGATGTTATATATTTGATAAAGTGTGAATTGAACTGTGAGGCAAAGCTATCAGTAGTGTTAGTGGTTGATGGTAATGGGGTAGATGACCTCCCTGGATTTAGGAGATGTTTAATCCTTTGCCTACATTTCTGTGGGTAGTTCTTGTGTTTTTGTTGGGATGTGATGAAGTAAGATTTTTTTGTCAAGGTTAATTTGTTTTTTTGGCTTGATTTCTTAGTTTTTGATAAGGTATGAGGTTAGCTTTGTTTTTGGTATATTGGTAAATTGACCAGCCTCTGTCTCTTTGTTTGAGAAGTACTTGGTGTCCCTAGTTAGCCAAGGTAGTTGTTTAGTTTTGGTGTGAATTTTCCTAATTGGACCAAATTGTTTATAATTTTGAGGAAGATATTGTTAACGTATTGAACTGTGAGATCCAACTGGTGGGATTTTATGGGTGTCCAGTCACATTGCTGAAGGAGTGTGTTGGATAAGGGAGCAGAGTTATTTTTTTTTGCTTGTATATAAGCCTTGTGTTTTCGTGTAGCTACGTACCGCACAATGAGGGTTAGTGGTGCCTTGCATAGACACAAATGCCTAGAAACTATTTTTCCCTTGACATCAGTCAGTGAAACCCTCACAGGTTCCCTGCTGCTCTGCAGGCAACTCAGCTGAGCACTTGGCAACGTCGCTCCACTTTTCATCCCTGATCTTCTATAGAATAAGTCCCCTTGTTCATCCCAGAACAATACCTGATCTAATTTCACAAATTAGTGCTTAAGAATTACCTGCTACTATGGACAGTCAGTTCTCAACATTTCTCCAGCCAGCCTAATTAACATGGGCATCCAGAGGCAATGTAGCAATTGCCTCATGTATATTGACAATCACTTTCTCCTAAAGCAAACAAATACAGTATGTATGAAATGCAACTGTACCGTGAAACTAGAATCAGTCCTCTCATGTAACAACAAACAAGGCAAACAGGTTGTCAGCACACACATCTCTGTACTCACACAAGATAAGGTCAAGACACATAAACCCAAAACCACGGGAGTAGTCATTAAGAGCCTACTAAAGGACCAGAGACCTCCCAAGCGCAAACAACCTACACATATTGGTACATGAGCAGAATCCACCACTAAACATAACAACACTCATATCAGTGTCTCAACAATTATGCTCCTAAGGCAAAACACATCAAAACCTAATGTTCTAGTCATAGGTGACTCAATATTGAGACACACCGATATCCCCCTCACCAGGTTGAAAGGGGTTGGAGAAGGTCACGCTTAGCTGCCTGTCAGGTGCCAATATCTGTCAAATCACGCACACACTCAGGTCACTCAGCAACAATTACCATTATGACTCTTCATAGTACATGTTGGAATGAATGACTTGAGATGTACCTCTCTGGATTATATGAAGAGAGACATGACTCAGATTATGTGTCCCAGATAGGTTAGCCCTAAGCAGCATTTTGCCATCACCTAGGATGATGCCACAATACAGACAAAAATGATTGACTTCAATAATTGGCTTAGCTTCTGGTGTCACTTCAGGGGGATCCAGTATCTGTCAGCCTGGGAAGACATGGCTGACAGACCATGCTGCTTTGCCAGAGATGGCCCTCACCTGTCTCCTCAAGGTGTTTAGATACTGACAAAGATGCTAACCTCCCCATAATGCCTTTTTTTAGCCAATTTCAAAACAACAGAACTTCCGACATAAAGAAAAATCCACTAGAGACAAACTGAAGGTCCTGCTGCTTCATGCTAGGAGACTGAGCAGTAAACTGCACTCCCTGGAGGCACTCCTCACCTTGGAAGATGCTGATGTTTGTGCAGTCACTGAGATTTGGTTAAGGCTGCAAGAGCACCCCAACATACAAGGCTACAATGCCTTTCACATGTTCATACCTCAAAATGAGCATGAAAGAACCAAAGATAGAGGTGTATCCATCTTCATTAAAATAAAATACACTTCGAGACTGGTAAAACAGTACAACTCTCTTGAGCTACTCTGGATCTAAATAACTATAGGCAAAATACCCTAATACATCATTGCTAGCTGCAGATCCCCAACCATGAACCAGGAAAAGCACACTGCCTACCTGGACTTGCTAGAGTTGCTCAGTATACAGCCAAGCACTTTGGTCATTGGAGATTTCATTTATCCTTTCATCCAGTGGGTGATTTAAACAAGCACAAACATGATCACTCTGAGGTTCCTGCATTTTGTTAATTCAAATGTCCTGCAATAGTTGGTCTGCACCCCCACAAGGGGCTCAAATGTACTAGACCTAGTGCCATCAACATAGGGGGTTACTGCACTACTCCCTGTGTGTTGCCATCCCTGGCAAGGTCAGGCCACAAATCAGGTTAAATATGAGTAATGATCAGACCTAACAACTCCACAGGAGCAAAAAAACTGAAAACTTTCTCCAAAGCAAACTACAGCCTACTAAGCGATGGTATAAAAAGTTTTAAAGCCCCTGCTAACACAGCCAACAATGACTCCTATGGAGACGAGTACACACATGCTCTATATAGTCACTTAAACTAATGTACTGACTCAGCTGTACCTGACAGGGCTAAAACCAGGTCCTCCCAAAAAAAAACAAGCCACCCTGGTGGACTGTAAGTATAAATAAGTATATTCAAGAACAACAGGGAACTTACTCACAGAGGAAGAATATCCCCACAGCTTGAACAAGCAAATCAAATAGTAACGTCCTCTAAGGCTAGTTACTATACTAAATTAGCAACCGTAGCTAAAGATAACCTTTAGGTACATCCAAAACCTAAAAGGGAATGCCCAGCTGTGTGCTGAACTTATTAGTGAATGGTACCACTCACACTGAACCTGAGGAAATTGCCAACCTGCTAGTTGACATATTTGGCAATAACTTCACCCCCTGTCCCTACCAGCCATACACCAAAGGATTCCTGACACCATCCTTCTACCAAATATCTCCATAGAACAGGTCATACAAGTGCTCTCCAAGGCTAAAAACATAGCCTCTATGGGAACAGATAACATCACAGGTTGCTTACTAAACAATGTAAAACAAAAAACACTTGTCACTCTCTTTAATCATAGCCTGAGCACTGGCTTTGTTCTGGCAAAGTAGAGAACAGCAACAGTAATCCCCTTGCACAAAGGGGGTTCATCAATTGACCCAGGAAACTATTGATCCATAAGCCTAACAACCCTTATTTGCAATTCCATGGAAAGAATTATGGACAACAAGGACACAGGTGACCTTCAAACTCTTGCCCCAACCAAGTTTAGTTTCATCAAGGGTGTTAAACCTGGTGGTCTTCTTTGAGAATGTCACCAAAGCTCTGGATGAGGGCAAAGCAGTACATACTGCCTATCTTAATTTAGCCAAGGCTTTTGATACAATCTCCCACTCAGGGATTATTGAGAAACTGTCCCAGCTGGGGGTTAACCCATACATCATTAGATGGGTAGTCAACTAGCTCGCCAACAGAACGCATACTGTCAAAGTTGGGGAGTCCACCTCCACCAGTAGACCGGTTACAAGGAGGATACCACAAGGATCTATGCTGGGCCCTCTACTGTTTGGAATCTATTTCTCTGAAGTCCAGACAAAAGTAGATGACCTGTGGCTTACCAAGTTTGCAAATGACTGCACACTGGGTGCAATCATTGACTCCCTTAACTTGAGAAAGCTCAGCATTAAGCTGAGCGAAAGCGCTTGTTATATCGTTTTGTCCATTTGATGTGAATAAAGATCTTAACTTGGATTATCTTCGCTCTACTTTCATTTTTTGGCTACCAGGTCACTACACTTGGACTAGTTGGATTTGCCACTCTGCCTGGATTTTTGTGTTTCTCAGTCCCCTAATGATGTTAAAATATTACAGAAGAGACTGACGCAGACAAACAATTGGTGCCAAAGTCACAGACTAAAACTAAGTGCAAAAAAAGCCTCGTTATCACCTATGGCAAAGAAGTAGCCTCTTCTAATTATGATGTAGATAGCACCTCTCTAAGCTAAAACCCAGTGATGTGAGACTTGGAAGTACATGTCGAAAGCAATCTAAACTTTGATCACCATGTGTCCACAGTGGTAAGGAAATCCTTCTACATTGTGCATCTCATAGATAAGGGCATTGCATCCAAGACTAAGGAGGTTATAAATCCACTGTACTCAACTTTTATCAGACCACTAACTGAGTACAATGATCCCTTCTGTAGGTATCTCACTAGACACCTGCAGCAACTGGAGAGACCACAGAGGTTTCTAACCAAGAAAATCCATGGCCTCCAAAATGTGACTTACATGAAAAGACTGAAAGCCCTGTGAATGTAGTCTGTATCATAGATGTTGCTGAGAGGCAACCCGTGCCTGGCCTACAGAGCAGTCTCTGACACTGCCCTAATGGAAATGGTGCACATGGGCAAATCAAATGGGACAAGAGTCACTCACTCCAGGGATCTCACCTTAGCCTGTGACATTAACAAAACATCTTAGAGAGACAGATATAGCTCCCAGAGATTGCCATTCCTCTGGAATAACTCCCACTTCACATGAAGCAGAGCTCCTCAATGACCTTATTTAAACTCAGCCTTGACAATTGGATGGGTGACCATAAATTCCCCCCAGGGGTGGCACCTATGTCCCTCATGGACAGGGGTAGTTGGTGCTGATCATAGAATCGCTCTGCTAACAATGACCATCTAACTGTGGTCAGTTAGGGTACTCAGGTTTTTTACATGGCTAGACTTGCAAAGACCCTAGGGCCATTAGCTAGTAGCCTCCTATGAACCTATGGTAGCCTACTTGGATTTCTGTAGGAATGTGCCTGCCCACAAGGAATATAAAGCAGGTCCTTGTGTGTTTGAGTATGAACATTAGATACTAGGAAAGATGGTTAGGGTAAGAAGAGATACCTGGATAATGGATTCTTTGGACTGGATGTTATCCCACTAGGGAATGAATGAAATAATTGATAATAAGAGGGCTGATGATTAGCTAGCAGTGATGGAAATAAAATATAAAAAGGTTAGCAAGGTAGTAGACAAAGCTATGTCTGCTTTGATGTCTGCTTGTTACTGAATAACCATTTCAGAGTATAGTCATGGATATTGTAGGACCTGTCAGTACACCATGCACCACAGGTAAGAGGTACATCTTGGGATGGAAGATTATATTATTAATTACTCCAAAACAGTGGCCTTCTTTTTTATTGAGACAGAAAAAGTAGCAAATGGTCTGTTAGAAAATTTTCCCCTAAGAAATATACTGATAAACAGGTGGTTTAACTTCATGTCAGACTTGCTGATCTATTTGTAAAAGTCCTGTCAGTTGAAGCTCTACCCCTACAGTCCACAAATGAATGGTTTGAAAGAGAGGTTTAACTCTATTCATGTACCATTTTAAGCAGGAGTGAGCCAAGTATCTACCCCCTCTCCTCTTTTCATACAGAGAGGTATGCCAAGTGTCCACAGCTTTTTCTTCATTTGATTTACTTTATGGCCACTGATTTAAGGAAACTCATGACCTAACTCATAAAGAGTAAGAGGGCGAATATCCTTCCCACAAGGAATATATTGGGGAAAATATGCAGTACTTAAGGACTAAGCTTAGGTGTTCACAGGGTTGGGACAAGAGCACCTACCACAAGCACAACAGCAACAAAAGGTTTGGTATGATGAGGCAGTGAAAATCTCAGAGTATACTGTAGGACAAAAGCTATCCCTTTTAGACAGAATAACCTCCAAGTAACATGGGAGGTTCATTCAATGCTCTGAGGAAAGTAGCTGATACCAGTTATTTGGTGTAGCTGCTAGGCAGAAGACAGAAACACAAATGTCTACCATGCCAACATGATGATCTGCCTACTATAGTAGAGAGACATTAGTGCTTAATACATGCAATAGGTTACAAGTGGAATCAGAGGGGGATCTGACAGTAGATCATCTCAGTGCAGCTCAAGCTGATGCCTCAGTGGATGAGATAGTATTATCACAGCAGCCATTTGCTACACAGCTTCAGGAAATATGCTCAGTAATACAAGAGACTGGGGACATGTTCACCGCTAAACACAGTAGTCCCAACTAGTACAGCACTAAACAGAGACAGGGAGCTAATGAACAATGAAAAGGGGTGAGTCAAATATCAAGGTAAAGAAATTCCAAGGAGAAATAGTAAGAGTCCCACCCTCTTTCCAAAAATACAGCTAGGCTCTTCAAACAAGAAATCGGATAATGTAACTTAATTTTTTCATGCTTTGAGGGTTAATGTTTTCATGCTTTGAGGGCTTCTTAAGAAAGCTTGCTTGATGTCTGCAAAGGAAGGATGTAGACAAATAGTGCTATGCCAAAGAAAATGAAATTGTTTTCAGAGGCGAAATGTGAGTAAAGTTTGCAACTGTATTTCAGCAAAACATACAGAAAGCTGTATTAAACTGAGATAATTTTTTTCTGAAAATGTTTTTTTTCTTTTTGACTTTTCCTGGTTAGGGGTCGCCACAGCGGAACTCCGGTCTGCTAATGATTGGCAGTAGATGTTTATGGTGCCGAGTTGACAGCCCAATGCCCAACCTTCAGCGAAGGCATGCCCATTCACGCATGTCTTTTGAATACCACTCGACCGCGGGGAGGACATGCAGACTTCACACAGAAGGCACCCCAGCCGAGAATCGAACAGGAGAACCTCTTGCTGTGAGGCAACAACACTACCGCTGCATTACTGCGGCTATATATAATTTTTTTCTGAAAATATTGTAACTAAAACTGTGGTTGTTGCTTTCAGTAAATCTTACAGTATATAAAATGTGAGCTGTATAGAATATGCAACTCCTTTTGGTGAAAAAGCCACATATCTGTTAAATGTGCACACATCTGCAATTCTTAAAGCTTAGTAAAATGCTACTTTAGGTCACAGAATGCATTACCTTAATTAGACTCCCCTTCCAGATGTATGTAACTATACAGACAGGTCCAATGTTTCCGAAAACTGCTCATGATTCAGTGTAATAAACTGATGTGGGCTGGTCAAGCAACATGACAGTGAAACTGCAATTCAAAGACAGGTATGGCTGTAATGAGAAAGACCTGATTCTTGGCTCATTAGCATGGGTCTATATCACAACCTCGAAATAGCATAACGCCGAACACCTTTTCATTAACAAATATATGTCGAACTCCCAGGTAACCTAATGGCCAGATCACCAATTTCTTTCCCAGGGAAAGAAATTGGTAGGCCAACTGAACACAATGCACCAGTACAAACATTACAAAGTGGGGGGCTTCACCCCCCCCAACTAAATATACAAACTCCGAGATCACACTACAGTGGGGAAAAGGGCAAATCCACAGTGACAGACAACCGTTTTTTTTCCCTAGGAAAAAACTCGGTGATCTGGCTGTTCGGTTAACTGGGATTTGACATATATGTGTTGATGAATAGGTGTTCAGTGTTATGCCATTTTGAGGTTGTGATATAGACCCCTAAGCATACCTCTGAATTGCATGCATTTTATTTCACACAAAATTTGTGTTATTCCTTATGTGAAAGTTTGCATCTGATTTCCAGTAAAGGTTTTGAAAAGATATGAAATGTAATAATAATGTTATAAAACTGAACTTCTATGTATGGCTTCATCCAGATTTCTTGCTCTGAGGTTGAGAGGTATGACAAATGTGTCAGGGCCATCACAGTCAGCCAGAGACATTTCAAATTGTGACATACTTGTTGCACCCCACTCCCTCATGTAGTGACTCTGGATGTGTCCAAGCAAGGCAAGGAGCAGTTATGCAGTGTAAATGTGCAGGGTATCCCCCCATCCAAGGTAGACACAAGTACTACAGCGACATTTCATCTGTTCTTGATTTTGCAGAATGGTCTGGTTTCTGTTATATTTTTGTACTGTTGATTTATGCTTATTACTCAGAAAGTGCCTGTTGCTCTGTGTTTTAAGTAGCAATGCTTTAATGACCATCAGGTAAGCTTGTCTGAGATCATAACATGCAAGTAAGCTTTAATATGCATACTGTTAAAGAATTGCCAACATTGAAAGCATTTCTGTTGTTGCCATGCAGAGAATACTTAACTAGATAGTGTATAAGCGTTGGGTATTGAAATGCATATGACAGTATTTGTAATAAAGGACAGGATTACATTGTTTTAAGAAGCTCATTACACTTGTTGGAGACTTCCAGTGATCTCTGAGGGCTTTACCCATAAACTAAACAGAATGCCATTCATGTGTGGTCGATAACTTGTACAGTAATCCTTTAAGCAATGTATCTTGAGCTTGTTTCTTGTTTGCTTTTCATTTTTTACTTCAATCATGTTTTCCCCATGAAACAAGTAGATAATTGACAGGCAGCAGGTCTTTTTTGGATAAGAAACATTTTTACAAGTGAGGGCATCACAGCGATTGCTACTTTCAGCATGTTACTTGGTACTTTAATAAAGCTGAATATAAATTATAATTAGAACTGCAGTGCAAGGAGAAGCGGTTTGAGTTGAGTGCTGCTTGTTTTTCTTATTCTTGATTTTGACTGGCATTCCAGTAATGTATTTAAAAAGTAATTTATTTTTCATGTCTCACAACCTTTTTGTTTCCACCTAGATATTAAGTAAGCTGTCATGCAGCCAATGCATTGAAATATTTTTATTCTTTTATACTTCATTTGTCTTGATTAAACTCTCATAATGAGGGTTTGGCACCCAGGGCAGCATATTTAAAGTTAGTTTTTGTGGTTTTGAGCATAGCTCCTCCCCTTTCTAGTTGGCCGCACCCCTTCCCATTGACCCCACCCATTCAGCTATCTCCTGCAGCCCCCCTTTGATTTGAAGTCACCAGCCGCCACTGCTACTTAGAGGAGACCTTTGCTTGACTTACAAAGCCATGTCTGACTCAGCTCTGTTAGAAATGCTATATCTAAAGAAATCCAATCCCTCCACACCACATGTTCCAGAGACATCAACCTCATTATCACAATCAACAGAACATGCTGGAGGGACAGGTTCATAACCCAGAGACTGCCCATGCTATGGAATAGACTTCCCATACATGTCAAGCAGAGCACCTCACTGGCCTTGTTCAAGAGAAATCTTGATGAGTGGATGAGAAATAGAAAATTTCACCCCGGGGATCACTCCAGTGGCTCTACTCAACAGAGGCACTAGGAACTAAGGTTGGGTGGCATGATGCCAGGCTAATCCTATGGGTTAGGCTTATAAAGGCTCTAGGGCCATTAGCCTAGTACACACCTATAAACCTATAAACTATATATACGCAGTTGAGCAGAGCTTTGAGTTCCTAGATTATTTCCCATCATAAATCATGTTACTTTATTCAGTCTTTCTGGTTATCTAAGTAGCTTTGCTTTGAGTAAGTTATTTGCATTTAACTATTTGACCCATCAGGAAGTAAAGTGTCATGATTTCTTTACCTAATGTAGAAAGTGGGTTTTGTCTAAAAGTACTATGCTGTCCGAATATTTTCCACTGTTCATTCCTGCACACTCTTCTGGAATTTCCTCCAGTAAAGAGACTTTTGCTTTGAAGCTCAGCTCAGCAGTTGATCTAGTCAGTCTGCATTTTTCTCTTGTTGTGTAAGTATTGGATGTTCAGAAAGCCTGGGAGCAAATGAGAAGAGACATAGCCTACTACCTAAAGCTAAAGAGTTTATGTTCATGTAAACTTTTGCGTGTTTATATTTTGTAACTGTTAAATAATCATAAAAGTCAGATATATTACAGTTACCTTGTTAATGATAGTGATAGAGTCAGGTAGCTGTTAGATAGTGTTTTTCATATACCACCTGTCTATTTAAAACTTTTTTTTTACATTTTTTGTGCAATAATACACTTGGCTGTATATTTAGAATTTAGGCTGTAGTACATCGGTTCTGTAAGTAAAGAATTATTCTTTCTTCAAAGATTGTGGTGGACTACTTATTGTATATAAGAGTAATTGCATACAGCTGGTGAAATACAACTGTAAATATTTGCCTTGTGAAAAATGAAAATGGTTATCTATAGTTACCATAAGTTAATAGTATTGTTGGCTCATTTTAAGAGTGCATAGTAGTTTTTTGAGTATGGTAGATGGGTCTGACTAGTGGCATCATGTACCATAAAAGCAGGAAGGGGTGGTAGCACTGAAAATTATTGTCAGCGCTTCATGGAAATTACTGTGTGTTTTTGTTTGTGTGTGTGTAAACATTTATGTGCCTTTTCTGGAAATTACTCTTTGTGTGTGTGTGTGTGTGTGTGTGTGTGTGTGTGTGTGTGTGTGTGTGTGTGTGTGTGTGTGTGTGTGTGTGCGCGTTATGTGTGCTTGTGTGTGCTTGTGTGTGTCTGTGTGTGTGTTTGGGTCTGGCAAGTGTAGGTCATAACCCAAGATAGCAGTCTTCATTTACCGTGCCCCTTTAAGTCTAAGCACATGCTACATTTATTTTTTTTTACTCAAATGATTTTTATTTTGATGAAATAACACAGTAATTTAATACATTCATAACATTCAATAGCTATTTACAGTATTTGCATTCAGCCTGACAAAAAGGATTCGGATAAAAACATTTGTAGTTAAATAATAAGTTAATATATAAACTATTATAGTTAGGAAGAGTTTGGTTCCATCTGTAGGGTATCAGTCAAATTCAAAACTTTCCTCCACGGACTATTAATCAGTGGTTTAGGAAAAGTTTTTAACTCTTTAGTTCTTTTCTCCATTAGTATGCATTTCTTCAGTGATGATAGAAATTCTTCCATTGTGGGTGCTACATTAGAGTTTCATCTTCTAGTTATACATTTTCTGCCTATTGCTAACATTGTCCACGACAAATACAAGTCATTTTTTCATATTATTGCTATTAACAACATTCAATAAAATTAAAGACTTTGTCAAAACAAATATATCAGTATACATACCTTGAAGAAATTTGTCATTCCAATATGATTTAATATTAGTACAGTCATAAAAAATATGAGACCAGTCAGCATTAGTGGACAGATGACATCTCCAACATAACTTGCTGTTTGAAGGGTTCATTTTTGAGAGTTTCTCAGGTGTCAAAAAGGATCTGTGTAGAACTTTCCAATGAAACATCCTCCAGAATTGTGAGTAAGAAGTTAGTTTAACTGAAAATAAAATGTTTGTTTTATCTTCCATTGATAATGATACTTGAAACCTTTTAGTTAGGTATTGCCAGTAAGCATCTTTAGGAGCTGTCTTATAGAATTCCAAAAATCCAGTTTATAATTTTTGGTACAGTTTTGAAGGATGAGTTATGTATTATTCTACACAGATCTTTAGTGTATGCTGTGAGACTCTGAAGAACCAACCAGGCATTAGGGAATAGGCCATAGGCTGACAATATACTTTGTGTGTTCAAAGCTTGTTGGTTTTCAATACATTGCAACCAACAAAATAGGTTATTATTTTCCCATAAACCAAAAATATCTATATGTGTTTTATCAGAGAAATCCCTTGTAATAGTAAATGGTATTAAAAATCTATGCCACAGTTTTATATCTAAATTTGTGTTAGTGAATTTTCTAAACACATCAAAAATATTGTTTATTAGTGTTAGTTTAGTTAATTTTGTTGTACTATACTGTAAATTTAAACTTAAATAGTGCCATATATTGTTATCTTTGTCAGTTACCAAAGCATTCTTTGATAGATAATTTTCATTCATTAGTATAATGGAGTGTAACTGTTTCCAATTGGAAGAGTATCTAGGATTTATCCAATTCATCACTATTTTAATTATAGATGCCGCTATATAAATTTCAATCTCTGGGAATTTTAACCCCCCCTTGTTCCCATTTTCTGATATGATGAGAATATCCCACTCTTTCTTTTGGGTTACCATAGGAATTTCATCAGAGTTGAAGTGATTTCTTTAAGGATTTTCTTTCTGGTGGAAGTATAAGGGCTTGTGCTATATATAATATTTTAGGTAACAAAACCATTTTTATCAGTTGTAACCTATCATCAAATGTTATAAACAAATTATTCCATTTGCTTATTAATGTCTTGATTAAGTCTATGGCTTTAGCATAGTTAAGCTGTAAGGTTTCCTCTATATTCTTGCCTAGGTCTAGTCCTAAATTGTCTGGAGTTGAAACTTGGTTTCCAGTAATATGATTAACTGGAACCTGTATGTTCTTTTTTTATTTAACAATAAATATTTTGATTTAGATTTGTTGAAGGAGAGTCCTGAGATTTTTAGGAAATTTGTTGTTACTATATCCACTTCACCTAACACTTCCTTAAAGTTGGGTAAGGTAAGTAAGACACCATCAGCAAACATCATTATTTTAGAAATATATTGGTCATATATATTTATACCTCTTATCTTTGGGTTATTACATGGGCAGTGGTTAGCATTGCCACCTCACAGCAAGAGGTTCTCCGGTTCGATCCTCAGCTGGGGTGCCTTCTGTGCAGAGTCTGCATGTCCTCCCTGTGTTTGTGTGGGTTTCCTCCGGGTGCTCTGGTTTCCTCCCACATTCCAAAGACATGCTGCAGGTGGATTGGACACTTTAAATTGGCCCTAGGTGTGAGTGAGTGCGTGTGTGTGCCTTCTGTGGAAGGCTGGACAATGAGCTGGCAACTCGACACCGTAAAACTCCACTGCCAATCATGAGCGGACAAGGTGATCCGCTGTGGTGACCCCTAACCGGGAAAAGCCGAAAGAAGAAGAAGATCTTTGGGTTATTACATATTAAAATGGCAAGTATTTCTATGGCCAGAGCAAATAGGATAGGGGACATGGGACATCCTTGTCTAGTATCTCTAGTGATTTGGATTGTTTTGGAAGTAAAGGGACTTAATTTGACATATGCTAGATTATTTTCATAGATTTTCTTTATTATTGTTATAAAAAAGTGGGGAAATCAAATAACTGTAAGACTTCAAATAAATAACCCAAATTTAAGGAGTCAAAGGCCTTTTGAATGTCTAGACCTGTTATCAATGCTTCATGGTTTCCTCTATTCATAGGTTCAAAGGTTCATAGGTAGGTACTGGGCTATCTGCCCGAAGGCATATATTAGCCCAGCCACATTGTGCGGTATTCACCACCCCTTTGGTTAGTTCCCTAGGCCCTTGATCTAGAAGCTAGTACCCTTGGCCCCTATCTAGTAGAGCTGTTGGTATGATCCCTGGTGTGAACTTTCTGTTACCCATCCACTCGTCAAGGTTCCTCTTGAAGAGTGATAGTGAGGGGCTCTGTCTTTTGTAGATTGGGACCTTGTTCTATAGCAAGGGAAGTCTTTGCGAAGGGAATCTATCCCTCCAGCATGTTCTATTCATTGTTGTGCTGAGGTTTATATCCCTAGAGCGTGTAGCTTGAGTAGATTTGGTTTTGCTAAGATGGAGCATGGTCAACAGTTCTGGGTTGGACATGGCTCTGTATGTTAGACAGAGATCGCCTCTGAGAAGGCGGTATGCAACAGAGAAAAGCCTTAGTTTTTTCAATCGTGCTGCATAGGGCAACTATTTGAGGCCAGTAATCCTCTTAGTGAGGTACCTCTGTAGTCTCTCCAGCTGCTGGAGATGCCTGGCCAGGTACATTCCAATTGATGCATTGTACTCAATAATGGATCTGATGAGGGAAGAGTAGAGGGGCACCACTACATCCTTAGATCTTGATGCGAACCCTTTTATGATCAGATGGGTCACATAGAAGGATTTTCTAACCACCTTGGCAACATGGTTATCAAAGGAAAGCTGACTATCTACTTGGATCCCTAGATCCCTTATTACTTCTTCAGATTTCAGGGGGCTACCACCTATGTGGTAGTTTGTGGGTACTCTGTTTTTTCCAAAGGGGATTACTATGCATTTTTTAGCATTTAGCTTGAGACCATGGCTTTGACACCATGCATCAGTCTCACTAAGGCCCTTCTGGAGGATATCCATGTCGGCTGGAGACTCTGTTATAGCACCCATTTTGCAGTCATCCACAAACTTGGTCTGCCACAGCCCTTCAGTGCTTGCCTGTACTTCTGAGAAGTATATGCCAAATAGGAGGGGCCCCAGGACAGAGCCCTGAGGCACACTGCTCGTTATTGGTCTGGATTCGGACATAGATCCCGCTACTCTTACTTTGTGGGATCTGTCTGAGAGCCAGTTTGCAATCCATCTTGTGACGTAAGGGTTTATGCCCAGGTTGGTGAGTTTATCAATAATACCCGAATGGGGAATGGTGTCAAATGCTTTAGCAAGGTCAAGGTAAGCCGTGTGTACCTCCTTTCCCTTATCTATAGCCTGAGTAACTGTCTCAAAGAAGTCCACCAGGTTCAGGAGACATGATCTGCCCTTGACAAAGCCAAACTGTGTGGGGTCAAGTGTTTGGAGGTTCCCAATCTCTCCATTTATGAGTTCCATAATGATTCGCTCCATTGCCTTACAGATCAGACTGGTCAGGCTTATTGGTCGGTAGTTCCCAGGATCGGTTGTGGGCCCACTCTTCTGCAGCGGAACCACCATTGCTGTGTGGCATTCTATGGGCACATATCCTGTCGAGAGGCTGAGACTGAACAGGGTGTTCAGATGCGGGGTTAATTCATTTTGGAGCTCGCGTATGACACAGCCTGGGACACCATCTGGTCCCATGGAGGCAATGTTTTTAGCTTTAGACAGAGCCTTATTAACCAACATATCAGTAATAATTGGAGTTACACAATCCCCTGGAATAGTAATAGGCCCTGCAGGTGGGGGGGGGGGGGGGAATTGCACTGAACCTGTCAGCCAAGATGTTGGCAATGTCAGTGGGGTCAGTGTATTTTGTTCCTTTTTGTACTAGCTCAGAACAGACCTGAGCATTGCCATTTAGGTTTTTGAAGTAGCCATAGAAGGCCTTATGGTTATCCTTGGCATCCTTGTCAACTTTCTTTTCAAAATTGGCTTTAGTTGACTTGATGAGGGCCCTCAATTTCTTACTAATGCTGATCAGGGATGATTTTTCTACTTGAGATTTGGCCTTTTTTTGTATAAGTCTCCTCCTTTTTATTGTATAGTTTGCTTATGGGGGGTCCACCAGACTGGTTTCTTCTTGCTTGAGGAAGGATTCTTGGTTTTATTTGGGGTAGCATGGTCCATGCAATCCTGAAGATGTATATAAAGTGCCTTGGTATAGGATTCTGCATCCTGGATATCATTATCCTTCTGCAGGGGGATAGTGAAGCTTTCCACTTCTGACGCAAGTAGTTTGAAGTTTGCTTTGGAAAGGTTTTTTACAATGGTTTCTTTGACTGGGGGAGGTGGAGGGGTGAGGATGTCCAGGATTATCAGTTTGTGGTCTGATCTGACCAGAGAGGGAGTGATAATGGGTGTGGTACAATGGGCACCCATATTTGTGATGACTAAATCCAATATGTTGTCCCCTCTAGTGGGAGAACATACCAGTTGTTCAAGGGCATTTGAATTTAAAAATTCTATGAACCGCTGGGCATAGGAGTTAGAACTTTGGTAGTTTGACCAGTCTATACCAGGGTAGTTGAAATCACCCAAAATTATGGTGTTGGGTAGGACCTTTATATTTTCCAATGCCTCAAGGAATGCTGAGTGAGCATCTTGGGACATGGTGGGCGATCTATAACACGCTACGACTTGAAATGTGGTTTTGCCTGCTGATGGTTGCGCATGGATGATCTCTGGGGCATCATGCTGTGCCACTAACCTGGAGATGCGGGTATCCTTGATGAATATGGATACACCTCCACCCTTTGTACTGAGCTCCAGTAACTGAGGCTGGAAGGTATGATATGAATTGTAACCTGGTAGTGCTAGGGTGCTCTCTGGACCCTTGAACCAGGTTTCCGTCACTGCACAAATATCGATTTTCTCCATACTGAGGAGTGCCTCGAGTGCATGCATTTTGAGGATGAGACTTCTGGCATTGAGTAGCATTACCCTTAGTTTTTGGTTACCTGTACTGGTTACGGTGGTTGGTTTGTCCTTTGAGCCTTGCCTAAAAAAGGCACTATAGGGACGGCAAGAGCCTTGGCCAGTATTCGAAAGCCTAGGGGTGACAGGTGCAAACCATCTCTGGTGAAACAGCGAGGCTTGTCTATCATGTTATCCCAGGCAGACAGACACTGGATCCCCTTAGAATGACACCAGAAGCTTAGCAAATTGTTCAAATTGATCATTTTGTCTTTGTATTGTGGTATCATTCTAGGTGAAGGTAGTATGCTACTCAAGGTCAGGGTCTTACCAGTTTGGGCTACATGATCAGAGAGCTCCTCAATGTCTCTTTTCATGTAGTCCAGGGAGGTATGTCATAGATTATTCGCACCAACATGTACAATGACAGTATCATACTTGTACTTGTTCTGGAGTGACCTAAGTGCCTGTGTTATGTGGCGGATCCTAGCACCCGACAGGCAGCTGACAGTAACCTTCTCCTTGTTCAGCCTGGTGAGTGGAACATCTGTGTGCCTTACTATAGAGTCTCCTATTACTAGCGTGTTGGGTATGGTGTTTTGCCTTAGGGGCTGTCGTGAGGCACACTGCTGAGGTGAATTATGTGTTTTCAGGCTTGTGTTTGGAGGTGCAGGTTGCTTGCTTGTCTGCTTTGGAGGGCCCTGTTTCTTTTTCAGACTGGTACCTAGTGTCTCTGAATATGTTTTTGTGTATTTATGTGTATGTTTTGCCGGTGCTTGTTTTGTAGATCCATGTGTGACTGGTGATGTGATGCTAGTGTGTCTCTTCTCCTCTTGACTGTCTGTTACAGTCATGGGTTGAGAGCACTTAGCCTCCAGTCTGGCTGTGTATTTGCATCTCTCACAAGTGTTTGTGTCTAGAGATAAGAGGAGAGGGTTGTCTGTATACATGAGGCAGTTGTGACATTGCCTGAGGATGCCCAATTCCACCAGATGAACTAGAGAGTACACCTGAAGTTGACCTCTGGACATGCTTGGAAAAGTAAATTTCACATGTCTTGTGGACAATCGAGGGTCTTATGCTGTATTATAATAGTGCTGTCTAGGAGATTTGGAAAATAACAGTGCTGTCTAGAAGATTTGGACAAGTGCTGATTTGGGTTATGCAAGTGCTGCAATAAGAGCAGTTGATCTGAAGCACTTGAGTTGAGGCTTGCCTAGTTCTAAGGGAAATTTTGCAGTGCAGACTTTGTGGAGCAAGGAATAGTATACCCCAGCTAACCGGCACTGCCCAACGCTGCTCTGAGCGCAAGACCGTGGAAAAAGTGAGTTGCAGGGTTTTAAGAGAGAGAGATCAAGGAGTTTGGAATTGACCCAAAATGGCCAATAAAAATACAGTTTCTAGGCAGTAACCACTCCTACAGGGACAGGCAGGCTGCTCAGTGTTAACCACTGCCACTGGTGAACACAGAGACTTCCCTTTAGCCCAAGTAAGCACTGGCCTCCAAGAAACTTACAAACAGTTCAGAACAGCAACTCTGTAACTGAACTTTGTTTTTAAATTATAGAAAGTGGGAAAATAGCAATATTTTTTTGTTTTTTTGTTTTTGTTTAAGGATAGCAGAGACACACAAGTAGCAAACTCGTCAGAACAGTGCAATAAATGACCCCAACACGTGTGTGCTAGGTCAGAGGCAGGTAAAATGCAATTTTAAGAAAAAACGATTTTAAATTAAGTGCAACACAAAAGATGCAATAAACAGGCTCTAGGTATGTTCTAAATACTGTTTCTAACACAGATATCAACTTTTGCAAGCAAGTAAATGCTGAAAAGTAGGCGGCAATGAGGTAATCTATCACGGTTAATACTCTTTTATCACTGTTAATACTCTTTTAATATTATCCTGTGTATGTCTGTTATGTATGAAACCAGTTTGGTCTTGATTAATTATTTTAGATATGGGTATTTTCAATCTATTGACCATAATTGACATAAATAGTTTATAATCATTATTCAACAAAGAAATTGGTCTATATGAGTTGCAATGATTAGGGTCCTTATTCTCTTTTAATATAGGGGAAATTAGAAAATATCTCCAAGAAGGAGGAATATTCGCTAATGTTTGAACTTCAAGAAAGGTTTTATATAGGACAGAGATTACAGAAGAAAAGAACAATCTATAAATTTCGATAATTAAGCCATTTATTCCAGATGTTTTATTAGACGTACTTCCTTTAATCCCATTTGTAATTTCCTTTTGAGAAAGAGGTTTTGTAGATCTAATTTAAGTTCCTCAGGAATTCTTGTTATAGGTTCATAGGTAGATACTAGGCCATCGGCCCAAGGGCCTACGTAAGCCTAGCCAACAAGGTTCCCTGGCTTACACCACCCAAGAAAGTTATTTTCCTGTGCCACTGTCGAGCAGAGACACAGAAGTGATCCCCGGGGTATATTTCCTATTTCCCATCCACTCATCAAGATTTTTCTTGAAGAGTGCTAATGAAGAACTTTGCTTGACATAGATGGGTAGCCTGTTCCAGAGTATGGGAAGTCTCTGGGACAGGAATCTATCCCTCCAGTAAGTCATGTTTATTGTGGTGACCAGGTTTAGGTCCCTAGAGCATGTAGCTCAGAGGGATTGGGATTTCTTTAGGTGTAGCATGTCCAACAGCTCTGGGTTTGACATAGCTTTATATGTTAGGCAGAGATCACCTCTGAGTAGGCGATATGCTATGGAGTAAAGCTGGAGTTTTTTGAGGCAGTCAGTGGAGGGCATTTGTTTGAGGCCAGTAATCCTCTTTGTGAGGTACTTTTGTGGCCTTTCCAGCTGCTGCAGATGTCTTGTGAGGTACATTCCAAAAGGGGCGTTGTACTCTATAGTGGGTCTAATGAGTATCGAGTATAGGGGAACAATGACCTCTTTTTTCCTGGATGAGAACTCTTTTATGATGAGGTGTGCCACGTAGAAGGAATTCCTGACTACTGTGACGATGTGACTAACAAAGGAGAGACTACTGTTCACCTGAGCCCCAAGGTCTCTTATCACGCATTCTTTGTTAAGTAGATTGCTGCCTATGTGGTAGTTCATGGGTACAGAGTTTTTACCAAAGGGGATGACACTGCACTTTTTGGCATTGAGCTTGAGGCCATGGCTCTGACACCAGGCATCTGTCTCAGCGAGGCCCTTCTGTAGGATGTCCACATCATTTGGGGACTTGACTATGGCTCCTAGTTTGTAGTCATCTGCGAACTTCATTAGCCAGAGGCCTTCTGTGTTAACCTGCACTTCAGAGAAGTAGATACCAAACAGGAGAGGTCCCAGGACAGAACCCTGTGGTACTCCACTTGTCACTGCTTTGAGGTCAGATTTGGAGTCTGCAACTTTTACAGTGTGGGTTCTGTCACTAAGCCAGTTGGCAACCCATCTTCTGATGTAGGGATTTATACCTAGTTTAGTGAGTTTAGCTTGTTATTTTGTTATGAGTTATGTTGGGAACAGTATTCTCTAACTTCTCACATTCGTTTGTACTTATTTTATCTTTATGATACTCTGCATAATGATAATTAAAAGCCTCCAGAATGTCCCCTATGTCCGAGACTTTTTTCCTTTTCCCTTCATGAAAGATACTATCAATGTTATTAATTTTTGATTGTATCTTAACTTTCACAGATAGGTTATGAGCATGCCTAGGAGAAGTAGCATAAGAATTTAATTTCAGTTTTTCCATAGCTAAATTAGTTTTATGGGATAATATTTCATTGTATTTATTTGCATCTTCTATTTTCTTATTATTATCTGTAGCAATTACGTTTTTATTAGATTTAAGATGTAATATTTGATTTTGGAGTTGCTGTAACTCTAAGTCCCATTCTTTAATTTTATTTTTGTACCAGCTAATGGTTTTACCATATAGATAGGCCTTAAGAGAATCCCAAACCATAACTGTGTTTGCTTCAGGTTTATAATTATTGTATAAGAAAAGCTGAAGTTCAGAAGTTATCCAAGATTTAAAGTCTTTAATTTTTGTGATATATGAAGGAATCCTTGAAGTAATAACTAATCGATTGAATTCCAAGTGTATTGTTAACAGCAGGGAATTATGATCTGAAAAGGGACAAGGTTGTATTGAAAAATTCAAGATTTTATAATAAAAATCTTGTGAGATATAAATTGTATCTATTCTAGTTTGGGTACCATGTCTATAGTTCTGATGTGAGAATAGTAAAGAATTTGGTCCCAAAGCATTAAAGGTATCTTTTAATTTGAACATTTATGTCCATTTTTTTAACTGTTTGGCTGAGGACAACAGTCTAGGAGATTTCCTATTAATAGTTTCTGTACTATCTGTGATACAATTGAAATCACTCCTAGTATACTATTACTTTATAGAAGTAGTAATAAAGTCTAAGTGCTTCTTAGCTAGTCCAACCCCCATACCTGGGAACCAGTATAAATTAGACAGGATCCAAATTCTATTGTTAAACTTAAGTATAACTAAGGCCATGAGTCCATCATTATCTACATGTTTGTAAATGATTTGGGGATTTAAGAAAGTCTTTTTCCATAGAATTGTTACTCCTCTGGTCTTATTTTTATAAGAAGATTGAGCAAGTAGTGTGCATTCCTTAGGGTCCCACATAAATGTGTCATTTAATTTAAAGTGTGTCTCTCGCAGAAAAACTACTTGAGCCTTGTTTAGTTTAAGATACCTTAGTAGGTTGGCTCTTATATGGGTTGTTTAAGCCATTAGTATTTAAGGATATAAAAGTTAAATCCATACCAGAATTCTTTAAAGATAACAAATAATAAAGGAACTTATATTAATAGAATCCTGTATACATAATACTCTTCCTGAATAGACAATAGAATACCAATTGTTGTATTTCTACTTATCTCAATCCAAATAACTTTCCCCATGAAAGATAAAAGTAAAACAATTGTGTCAGGTATTTCAAAACTAGAAAAACAGTTAAATAACAAAAAATGAGCACAATTCACTCTGATATAAACTTTAATACACCTATACATGGAGTGAGATACATTCCTAGTCTAGCAAACAAAACTAAATCTGCTAGACTACCTATCCCAACCATCAACCTTTGTTGGTTCGAGCCCATGAAAACAAAGTCAAAAATGGAGAATATATTATAAGTTAAGAGAAAAATAGTAGTGATAAACAACTAATCAGATATTAATTCCAGTTAGGTTTTAGAGATGAGTTACATACACCATGGTAGATATGTACAGTTATCTCTATCTTAAATTTGTCTTTTAGGCACATGCTACATTTATTAATGTTAGTGATGCAGTTTATAGTCATTTCTGACATATTAAGTAACAGCATTACAGATTTAAAGCCCAGTCCCTGACACCTGTGTATAAAAACATGTATGTTTAATTTGGTGGTTAAATATTATATGCCCCCCCCCCCAAAAAAAAGAAAGAAAACACTGCTTATGCATTGAGTTTTGTAAGAAAATTGAATGAAACCTGTTTTCGTCATTACAAATTCGAAAAAGGACTACATTAACTCAAAATGAGATCCTGATAAAAACAAATTGTTCTGATTGTGTCACAAAACCCATCTACCAACATAAAAAAACACAATTTTTCTCTCATTAGGGAATAAACTATTCTAAGGAAAACAGAATAAATGTAACTAAAAAGATTGTTTATGTATATGAAACCTTCTGCTCCAGAGCACACATACATCCATGTTTTTTATGTATAGAGTGATTTCACTATTGTGACTTCTCCTTCTTTCAGTCTTTAGCATGCCACCTTTCCATAGGATTACCACTCAAAAATATACTTACCCCTCTACCTGCTATGACCCATGTTAGCCTTGCACCTAGAAAATGACATCCATCTTCTATGTTAGTAGTGATTTCATTTTGAATAATTTTCTATAAGCAGCACCTGCAACCATAAAGTTTTCTGAAGTATTATAAATCTGGACTAATATAAAAACATATATCAGGTTCAACAGATCCTTGTGTAGTGTTTCTTAGAGGACGCATATATAAAAGGAAACACAAATAAATAATTCAACTCACCTTTTATTTGCAGGCTTACAGTGACAGTAAAGCAAAATTTCAACTGCAAATGCCAACAAATCCTTGTAGTCAAAAGCTTAATGAAATAGAACGTCCTTTATTAACCTCAGTAAGCGCTTTCACCCAAAACGGCTTCTTCAGACTGTACAGGTTCATCAAAACACAGTCCTTATATATCTTAACCAATTAATCAATTAAATAATTAATTAACCAACTTCAGGGTGTAGTTCACTAAACGAATACTGCTTCTTACTTAAAACAATACATACATAGAGTACACTATATAAAAAATGTTTAAAAACATTGATAAAAACTTTAATAAAAACTTGAAATAGGATTCAATATTTGAGGGCTCTCCCTATTTTCCTTCTTCTTAAAAAAGGTTGCAGGCTGACCTTATCATTCAGACCAGGCGGATGGTCGGCCCTACATCTAATAATCCACCTAGTCTCTAATTCTAATGTATAGGATTCCAGGTCCCCTCCCCTTAAACTACTATTGACAGTCTGTAAAACAAAAAAACTAAAACTATGTGTAATACCCTTCACCTTTTGATGTTTCGTTAGGGCATTGCGTTCATCACCTATCCTCACTTGATAGTTGTGCTCCCTTATCCTCTCCCTGAACTGTCTATTGATTTTGCCAATGTAGAACGCTGTGCAGGAGCAACACTGGGCAAGATATATCACATTCTGTGTTCAACAAGTAGTTCCTGTAAGAAAAGTAAAAATCTTTCCAGAAACTGGTTGTTTAAACGTTGTGTCAATATTAATATAATTACATTGGTTACAACTATAGCAGGGAACCGTATTGGTGGAATAGGTTGAATGCTCATTCCCAAATCTATGACATAAAATTCGTTTTAAATTATTTTTATTTTTATAACTAAACCTGGGTCTCTCACCAACTAGAGTACTAATTTCATTTTCCACTCCTAATACATACCAATGTTTCTCTATAATCTCTTTAACATTATATACATCACTAGTATAAAACAATGGCAGACTAATAGGGGCACCCCTCTGTTTTGCTTACTGAGGTCAATAAAGGACGTTCTATTTCATTAAGTTTTTGACTACAAGGATTTGTTGGCATTTGCAGTTGTAATTTTGCTTTACTGTCACTGTAAGCCTGTGCGTTCCTGTTTATGGTAGACTGGCTTATATTCTTTGATTCAACTACAGGAACGTTGCTCTTCTGGTGGAACGCTATTGTGATTTGGATCACCTTTTATTTGAATGACTAAGCCTAGCCTGGTTAAATGGCACCAAGGATGGAATTCTGACTATGACCCAGGTGACCAAGGTTCAGCTAGCAGCCCTGTTACTGGAGAACATCGACATCTGTGCAGTGACAGAGACCTGGTTCAAAGCTCCAGAGAGCACCCCTGCGTTTCCAGGCTATAATTCATACCATACCTTTTGGCCACCTAACCGGAACGAAGCACTAAAGGTGGAGGTGTGTCCATATTCATTAAGGATATCCACACCTCCAGGCTAGTTGCACAGCATAATGCATCCGAGATTATCCAAGTGCAACTAACTCTGGGGGGGAGTGATAGGGCATGGCCTGCTCATCTTTCTTGGAGGAGAGAGATGTGTGCACTCTGGGACACTTTGGGGGATGTGATTTCACTAGTGGTGACTGGGGTAACTACCACTCATGCTTCATGAGAAAGGGTGGGGTTGCCTGAGAGAATATGCCCCTTGTCGAACCAAGGGGACACCCTTCACTGGAGCCTATTAAACATGCCCTCATTGGTACACTGATGGGGGAGGATAGAGCAGCATACAAAAACACTGAACCACCCCAATGGCTGTCTGAATGATGGCCACTCCCAGTCAGTCCTCAACCTGGTGATAGGGAAAGAATGTACTGATTGTCTCCAAAAAGGCTGATTGTCAACAGATAGGTGGGGCAAAAGAGAAAAAAATATTTGAGTGATTACTCTCAAGTACTATGAACATAAAGGTGAGAGAAATATAAAGTATACATGTATAACTGATAAAGTATACATGTATAACTGATAAAGTATACATGTATAACTGATAAAGTATACATGTATAACTGATAAAATATACATGTATAACTGATAAAGTATACATGTATAACTGATAAAATATGCATGTATAACTGATAAAGTATACATGTATAACTGATAAAATATGCATGTATAACTAATAAAGTATACATGTATAACTGATAAAGTATACATGTATAACTGATAAAGTATACATGTATAACTGATAAAGTATACATGTATAACAGATAAAGTATACATGTATAACTGATAAAGTATACATGTATAACTGATAAAATATGCATGCTAAATGTGAACTTGTACACAATGGCAATAGTTTCTTAAGTGTCAGTACGTTCAGGTAAACATACAGGTTGGCGTAGGTGACAAATCCAAACTATCAAACTAAATCTTGTGCTTATAAAAATCATGAAAGTCTGGCAAGTGTCATCCAGAATACCAGCATAAAGAAATGAAATAAGAGCAAATACATTGTCTTCAATGATAAACAAAAGAAGTAAAAGAAAAATGCATTAAAATAAGCCAGCAATTGACCTGAAGTCCGCAACTCCAAATGTAAGCTCTCCGCCTTGTTCAAAGGCAGACCAAAATGCTGACTTCTTTCTTGTACTTGCCACTTAGTGCTCAGCAGTCATACGAGTAACATTATCAGACATTGACTTTTCTACTGGTATCAGCAGTCCCTAGTACCAGACAGTCTCACAGACAGTAGCAAATACCTTAATGGGCTCAAGATGTTACAGTCCATGCATCTAATCTGACAGTAGAATGGCTCACTCTGTCACAGTAATGGAATACTAAAAGAATTTGGAACTTCAAATCCACTCTCCCTGGCCTCGATCACTATATCTCACAATTAAGCCATGACTTCCTTTCCGTTACAGCCTCCAACTCGACACTGCTAACGTAATCCTTCCTACACACAGCATTACAAATGTGATGTCAAATTAAAAGACACTTGCTCTTAGAAAAATAGTAGCCAACGGTGACACATAAGGGCAACAAAGTGTTAGGATACTAAAACAAAACAGTCACCTTAGACCAAGTCAAATCACATCAAAAAAGCAGTACAACCTGCTACTGCAGATCGTTAGTCTGAGAAGTAAACGAAATAGGTCAGAATGTCAAAGCAAATTCTAGGACATCATTCATTCATTGGTAGTTTCCATCTGGCTCAAATGCAGAAAATGTACATAACAAGAGGCAGCACTCAGCTCAGTTTAAAAGCATCTTGGGAAATTAATGAAAATGAAAGAATATAACCAGAATGAAGGCAGCATACTGTGTAAATTAAATGAGCAGCCTCATGGTCATCATTTTAAATTGAACTTAATGCATGTTTCTTGCAGCTGTATCAGTAACATACCTCTCACTCTCTTAGTGCAAGAAATCTGGACAAAGCTTAAAATAATGGGGAGCAAAAGCCAAAAAATAGGGAGAGATTTTGAATGTTACTCTTAGAAACTTGGGAAATTGTTAGCATAACAAGATTTGTGTTAGCATGCATTTTCTGAAGGATATGAAGTCTTAAACTCAAATATATGTTATTATTTAATGACCTCAGCCCTCAGTGATTTTCCAGAAAACCATAGATTTTTATTACCAAAAATATAAGACAAAAGTCTTGATATTATGCAAACATTTGGATAGTTAAGAGGTATGATCCGCAAGCATCTTAAGAAGCTTATAAGTTGCAGCATGAGAGATAAGATATGAAGTACTTACACTGAAGAGGGATGGGGGAGAGAGAAAAAGCATGCCTAAAATATTTCTCACATGTTTTTGTACACATTTTATGAAATGCAGTGGTGTATTTGCATGTTAATGCCCTCTTTGCCATATAACCACAAGATCAAATTATTTTTTAGGCATCAAATAACACACTACCTTTCATTGATTGTAAAGACACAAGCACTCTTTACGTTCTTTGCTGTCAGCTATATCCTCAAACAATGCCATACTCAGCATAATATATTTCTATATTCTGGGTGAGGAACTATTTTACATATAAATAATGTTTTTCATTCAATAATTTTCTAGTACCCGCTTTATCCAATTCATAGTCACAGGGGAGCCAAAACTTGTCAAGTCACTTAAAACAAATAATTAGAAAATAAAAAGCAATGCAGCACCTAAAACACTTAGCTTAGTTTAAATGTGCTAACATCCTCCAGGGTGGATTGTTTGGGCAGTACAACATATTCCAGAGTCGGTGAAGTCCTCTACCTATAGTATCAGTGTGGTCCAGCATATTGTACTACTGTGTAATGTGTTGGAGTTTTTATTTTTTTTACTCAAACTGGGAATAAAGAAGAATTATGTATGAGGAAAGTTATAAAGGTGTTAGAAAGAAAGTGTAATAAGCAGCTTTGTATTCACACATTGTCCTAATGTGGATTGAATACTTTCTCACCAGTAGATATTTCAAAATTCAATCTGTACCTGTGGCTAAAGGCATTCCCCAGTGCTCAGCTTTATCCCAGCTACTATCTTCTGTTTTATAAATAATCTACCAGCAGGCTTACCACCACTCAAACCATAGTATAGAATGACAATGTAGTTCTGTACAGGACCCAGTCATCCTTCTCCACCATTATAGAAGAACTAGAAGACTCCTCCCAAGTCTCTGATTGGCTTAACTGTAACAGAATCATCCTGAATATCCCGCCAAAAAAGCAACAAATGTATGATTTTTGGAACAAGACAAAGGCTCTCATTCATTCCACAAAA